>NC_092206.1:97433112-97449798 GCF_043381705.1 Parasteatoda tepidariorum
TATAGCAAACGTTGACTTGTGAACGCCTATCTCGTTTTATAAATTTATAAACAATAATATTAAGAATATAATTTCTTTAAATTAAACAGCAAAATTAAATGCTTTTATTTAACAACATATAATAATTATTATAATTATTGGTGTAATAAATTTACCCAATTTAAGCAATAGAATGGTTATTCTATAGCTTAATGCTTCTATTGTTAGCATAATGCTTCTATTGCTTCGATTAGTGGTTTTTAAATTTATTTTTCATTGTTTAATCAATTGAAAACTATATAGACATTCTTAAAACGTGCTAATACATGTAGCGAGTTTTTTAATTTTGTCCAAAAATTATGAATTATAATACCATATTGAAAATGTGATTTTAGAATTATATAATTAGTTTAGATTAAACTTTACATTATTAATAGTATCAGTTCAATATTGAATTTGATAATAGTGCCATTGCATTGAATTTGAAACATTTTGTTATAGTCAAAACTGTAATTTGCACTTAAATTTGTCGGTGTAGAGTGAAATATACAGTTTGTTCATATTTTGTATTTACATGATAAAAAAAGTGGGAGAATTTTTACTGGAATAAAATGAATACTGCTATAGGTTTGAAATATTATATTATTGTTTAAAAACTGTTCTTTGCACAAATTTGCTTTCGATGCATTGAGAAAATACAGTTTGTTAATATTGTCAACAAATTATGTGCTAATATAACATAAAACGTGAACTAATTTTCACAATAATTATAACAAAATGCAATGAATTTGAGATATTTTGTTATTTAAAAACTATACTTAACTTCGAAGGCATTATTTTGCATCCTATATACACAGTGAAAAATATAGCATCTTAATCTAGTCTATAAATTTTGTATTTATATGATAGAAAATCTGAACAAGCATTTATAGGAATTAATACCTTTTAAACTTTATATTTAGGTAACTTTTAGTGTAGTATTTTGTTATCATAGTTGACTTTGAGAATCATTAAAAGAACATTTTTAGAGATTCAATGTTAAGCAATCAAAGTTATACGCATTTTGTTATATCGCTTAAAAATATTAGGAAAATGTAGAAGACATAACATGTTACAAGACTTAGCAATGCAGTAACGTAATATTAGGGAATACGGATGTTATCATACTATCCTTTTATATTGAAAGTGTAATATTTTTCAAAATTAACTGATTATAGTCACATTGATAGGTAGCTGATTTTAGGCAATTGAAATATAGGTATTTTGCTTATAACCTCTGACGATACAAAGTAAACCATCGAAGCAACTAGATGTCAGCTTTACATGTTTTCCAAATTTACCTGATTTTTGTCAAGCTGATAATGCTGAGTTTAGGCAATTAAAATAGAGCTATTTTGGTTATGACCTCTAACGATGCAAAGTAAACGTTTGAAGCTATTAGATGTTTGCAATATATATGTAGTAGCTTATTAACTAGTGAATACTATGGATGTTATCTTACGCTTCTTTTTTATTGAAAATATACTTTTCAAAATTTCCTGGTTATTATCAAACTGATTATTCTCAATGAGCTGATTTTAAGCAATTGAAATATAGATATTTTGCTTGTAACCTCTAACGATACAAAGTAAACAATGGAAGCTACTAGATGTTTACATTACATGCAAGAAAGCATTAACTAGCGAATACCATGAATAATTTCAAACGCTGATTTTAGATTGAAAATGTGATACTTTTCCAAATTAACCTGATTATTGTCAATAAGCTGATTTTAGGCAATTGAAATATAGATATTTTGCTTGTAACCTCTGACGATACAAAGTAAACAATGGAAGCTACTAGATGTTTACATTACATGTAAGAAAGCATTAACTAGCGAATACCATGGATAATTTCAAACGCTGATTTTAGAATGAAAATGTGATACTTTTCCAAATTTACCTGATTATTGTCAATAAGCTGATTTTAGGCAATTGAAATATAGATATTTTGCTTGTAACCTCTGACGATACAAAGTAAATTATGGAAGCTTTTTGATGTTAACTTTACGTGTAGGAGCGTATTCACTATAGTGAATACTATAAAATAAAAGTAATCATGCGCTGCTTTTATTTTGAAAATATGACACGTTTCCAAATTCACCTGGTTATTGTCAAACTGATAATGAGCTGAATTTAGGCATTTGAAGTGTAGTAATTTTACAATAATATTTAAAAAATATAAAGCAAACTATAGAACATTGTTTTACGTATATTTATATATAATTTAGTATTTAACATTGAAATTTGTTCATTAATGGTTGTGTAAACTACATTATTAAAATGGGCTTTTTTTTTTTAGAATTTATAATTTAGCATCTATGCACTGCGACGAGTTCATTTATAATTCAGTACACTACAGTACGAAAACTAGCAATATTTAAACTAATTACTTGGCATCTAGGAACTCTGCAATTTTTTAAAGTCCAGTTTAAATGTTTAGTAAATCTTAAGATGAATCCACTTATGATTGCGTAAGTTGCAGTATGTAAAAAGCATTTTGAATCAGTGTCTTGATACTTAGTAATATTTTTTTAAAACAAATTTTGTTTTGTACACATATGATTGATTATATACGTTACAATGTCAAATCGAGCAATTTTTAAAATAATTACTGAAAATTTTAAAATTTAATTTCTAGGTAATTTTTCAAAATTATTTATAAGATCATTTCCAAGATTATTTATTTGACTTAGACAGAAAATTATCGACATTATTTTTGCATATTTTGTATAGCACATTAAAAAGAAATAGTGATAGTGTGAAGAATTTTCGGTTATTCCCAGTGAATTTATGCTATATTCAATGTACTTTTTTATAATATTGTTAAAATTATTCGTATAAATAAATAACGATTACACACTGAAGAATTAATTTCTAATATTTTGAGATTGAATGTATCATTCGATAAATCAACCAATAGAAATAAAAAAATTTTCAAGGAGTTAAAAAATTTCAATGTTCTCAATTTCTGTGCTTCTTGAAAATAATCCCAGTTTCCATACTTTTTTCTTTACTGATGAAACTATGGAAGTTAAGTTATTAAGTAAGATACTCATTTTTATTGTTTTTTAATCACTGCGCGTTCGTATGTCGGAGAACATAATAAGATCTTAAAGGAAAGTATTTAATTACATTTAAACTAGTGAACAGTATAAAATATTAGTTTTATTCTGATTTTTATTATCGTTATTTACTACACAGGGAAGAAAAAAAAAGTATGGTCAAAATTAATATACTATGGTAAAATTTGCCGTGTTTCTGACTCTATGGGGAACAGCAAAGAGCAAGGTAATTTTCACCGAAGCGCTTTGGTTATGATTTTGGTAAAATTAACAATAAAACATGGTTTTATGGTATGTGATATAGTTTGGTAAATGTGGTCATATTTGATAATTTCATTACGATATCTTAGAGAAGGGCAGAAAAACCATTTATTTAATTAAATTTACTTTTCAGTTTCGTATTTTTTACTAAATGTGTGGTAATAAGAACTTTAATTTTGAAAAACAGAATTTCCTGTTAGCCGTTACTGTATGAATGTAAAATTACTAAATGAATGGTTTAAATACCTTCTATTTTAGCCTTTTTCATCAGAATTATGTTTTTATTTTTATTAAACTATATTGAGAAAAAAAAGCTAAATTAACCTAGTTTCTGACTTAATGGGAACGGCAAAAAGCTCAGTTATTTTTACCAAAGTACTTAGGTAATGATTTTGGTAAAATTAACAATAAAATATGGTTTTATAATATCTGATAAAATTTGGTAGTTTTATTATGATACCTCAGAGCAAGACAAAAACCATTATTCGGTTAAGTTTACTTATTTTTTACTAAATTTGTGGCAATACGAACTATATTTTTGAAAATTAGAATTTCTGACCAAACGTTTAAACGAAAAAGTACTCAATGTTTTAAATGAATGGTTTAAATACTGAATAGTTTTGGTTTTGTTACACAAAATTAAGTTTTTTTTTTTTAAATTTTTTTTACTAAAAAAAAAGACTTTTTTAGACTTTGTTTACTAGAAATTGTTACTATCATAAAGTACGATAATCCTACAAAAAAATTTTTCCGCGTAACTCTGACATATAGAAACAACACTTTACTATTAATATACACACTCAGAAAAATCGGTGCAACGTGGAACCATTACGGTGTTAAATTGAACCATGGTTCCGTTCTAGTTGAACCATAGTATCTTATGTCATGGTTAAAGAAGTACGATAATATTATTAAGACGCTCTAAATTTTTCAGCAGTCTACCATTATCATTTCATCAAGAATTTTTTAAAGTAATCAGCAGCATATTTATGACATAGTTGTTTTAAGCACTACAAATTGAGGATTCAACAAGACCTTATTTACGAATAGAGCAAATTTTTTTAATACATATTTTTTTTATTTGTCTGATGTAACCGCTGTTATAAGGGGACGGGAAAGCCTCATTCTTTTCAAGGTTGATTAATCGATGGCGAAGGGTAGTGCCAATATTTAAAAAAAAAATCTATATAAAAAAATGGGAGAGGCATTTTTTTCAACCTTTCTAATTACATTGTTGTGGATTTTTTTTCTACCACTTAAAGGGGGGTGGGGATGGCTTTAGCTGTTGCAGGTGGTTGAACGATGAAAAGAAGTCACCCCCAAAATTTCCAGGGAAGAAAAGGAATAAATAAATGGAAAAAAAGAACGATATGGATGGGGGGCAGGCGTGGAACTAAATTTTGAGGCATGATAGGAAGTGGAAAAGAATATTTGACCTTGTGGAGGGGTCTTCGGGATGGGCAAAACCTGTTTCCTCGCGTGGGGCTCCTTTCTCTTTCGATGGGAATGGCGCCGAATCTTTCCGCGCACTTTTCGGGGCCACATTTGGAATACAAACGGAAGTTATACCTAATGTCACAAATAGTTCCTACCCATCCCTTAGTAAAAGTAAGTATTTCAATAATGTTGTATTCTGTTTCATATCAATTTGATTTTCGTTCTAAAAATTATACTCTTTCGTGTACTCGATCATCGTTTCAAATCAAAAACTGATCATTGATAAAAAATTAAAAACCGTACCTTCCTTCGAGTATCAAAATCTGCATTCTTTCGTTTACTTGTGACTCGATAAAAATTATAAATTATAACATAAATGTTTACAGAGATCTTACTTCGAGTATAAATATTATATTCTTTTGTTTGCTCATGTATTGTTAAAAATTATGAATACATTCTACTTAATTATTAATATAAATTATAATCTAAATGCTAACAGATGTTCACATTTTCCTTCGAGTATAAAAATTAGAATCTTTCATTTACTTATGGACGGATAAAATACTTAAATAATGGTCTAAATTTTTACAGATTTCGCATCTTTTTTCCAAATTTAAAAATTTTATTCTTTTGTTTACTTCTGTATCGATGAAAATTATAAATACTTGTTATTTTTATCGTCGATAAAATTTCTAAACTATAATTTATGTATTTAACGATTTCGCATCGTTACATCCTTTGATTATAAAAGTAATATTTTTTCGTTTTCTTATAGATAAGCAAAAAATAATAAATTATAATCTAAATATTTAATGATTTTGAGTCTATTTTTGAATGTAAAAATTATAAAGACTTGTTTACCTGACTATCGATAAAAAATTATAAATTATAAGCTAAATGTTAACAGATTTCATACAGTTATTTTCTTTCGAGTTTAAAAATTGTATTCTTTCGTTTACATCTTGAATGAAAATAACTATAAATTATAGTCTTAACATTTACAAATTTCCTATCGAATTTCACATTGAATGTAAAAATTATCGAGTATAAATATTTTATTGGGTATAAAAGTGATATTCTATTTTTCCTATGTATCGGTAAAATTTATAAATACTTAATATCGATAAAATAATAAATTGTTATGAATTGTTTTCTTGATTATCGATAAAAATAATAAATTGTTAGCTAAATGTTACCTGATTTCGTATCATATTTCTTTTCGAAATATCAAAACCTTATTTATTCGTTTACTTATGGATTGAAAATTTTTTTATTCGTTTGTTTACTTACATATAGGTAAAATTTATAAGCTACAAATGTAGATATCTCGTATCGTATCTGTTTTGAAATAAGAGTTTCAATTTTTAAGTAAACACCTTGTCTTCAACATAATTTATATTATTTTTTTCTCTTCTAATATTATTTGTCTTCAATGTAGCTTCATTGCTACAATTTAAAATTCGTTCTTCACGTAGTTCGATTTAAAAGTCGGGTAAACAAAAACCTAAGTAATATAATTCAATAAAAAAAAAAACTTTTCTTTTTTTTTTGGGGGGGGGGGCAACCATATTTTTTAAAAAAACTATTTCAAATACTTAGCCTATTTTTCTCTAAATATCATGACTAGCCTTATTTGTCTGCATACTAACAATTTGTAAAAGGTACACAAAATTATAAGTACTTAAAATTAAAGATTCGAGAGTTTTAATGTTAAGAAATAAATGCTTACATTTACTTATAGATACATACATACACAATTTTTAAATGGATGCGTTTATTTATTTAAAATTTTTTTGTTAGCATGTTGTTCTATGTTTTTATAACATAAAAACGATCCTATTTACATTTTTTCTCGTAATAAATAAAAAAAATAAACATCTTTATGCTGTCTTTCTAATTTCTAAATCAATAATTTTCTTCTAAAATTTCTAATTAATATCGAAAATTTTTTATTCAGAGCATATTTAAGTATTCTTTGCAAAAATTTAATGTATTTGTTTGAAAATTATTCCTAATTATTAAAAGAAAAAAAACTTCCATTTGACTCATTAATGATTTGAAGCAACTTAACTATTTACTAATAATTTTGTTCTACTTTTTGGCTAGATTATTATAATCTTTAATTTTGCTGCATCTCTACTTTTATTTTAACAAATTATTTTCATATCTACTTTATAGACACACACAAAATAGTTTTTTTTTTTAAAACCTATTTTAATTGGCCAGAAAGTAAATTGCTTTGGGTTGAAAAATTAAATGTATGTCACAAGAAAGAGTAACAGAAAAATTAATAAAAATTTAATTGTATAAAAGCTAATTAAAATTTTAAGTTCTTTAATCATTATTCTCTATTCTTATATTCTCTATTCTTATATTTTAAACTAAAAATCGTATTTATGTGCCTAATTTTGTTTTAGTTTAGTTGTTATTAATATTTATTCTTCAGTAAACATTTCAAATTTTTTCGTTCTGCAATTATAATTGAAAGCAGATTCTAAAATAAATTCTGAAATTACTGAAAAATAAATAAAATCCCTAAGATTCAATTTTTTTTTACTTAAATCGAAATTATTTCCTTATTTTTTTTCTGCATTGAGTGGATGATGATGTGATTGATAAAAGGATAAACCAAATGGATACTTGAAGGTTTTTTTTTAAAGTTTTTAAATGTTTAATTAGATTTTTTTGGGAAATATTTACACATGTAATTAAATTGATTCAAGTGCGGCAATGTATATCAATGCATTCAATTCTTCATGCCCGGTTTTTGTTAATTGATTGAATTAAACGAATTTCGAGATATACATTACACTCAAAGAACTATATTAAAAAGTAAGTATTTTAGTAAAACCAGATATATTTCACTGTGCTAAGTTTATTAGTATTTTTCTGTCAATTCTAATCTAAAATAAACTTTTTTTACAATAAATAATTAAAAGATGGATTTTATATAATTTTTTTATTGTTATTTTTTTTTTACTATGGAAAGATTTTACTTTTTGCTCTCAATATAAAAAAAAGCTCGTAAAAGCAATTTATGTTAATGATACTTTTTATTTAATGATTTAAATAAGAAAAAATCACGTCATAAAGCGTGATCTAAATAGCTAGTATTGATTTGATTTAATTTGATTTAAATTTCTTTTTAGTAAAAATAGTACTTTTTACTGTAAGAAGTAAATAGATTAGACACTTTCGCTTTAAATTATGCGGCAAAGTTCGAAACTAATACGAAAAATCTCGTTCGAACTTTTAAATTATTTGTTTTTGATGAATTGCAATATTTTTTAAAATAAGAATTTTAAATTCTTCTACGTCAATTAAAACTTTAATGGAAAAATAAAAATTACGTTTAGGTAAATTTTTTTATAGCAAAAGTAAAAATTTTCATTGCAAAAAAAAATCATGATTTTTTTATAATTGCTAAGTAAATACGCTTTTATAATTGCTCTGAAATGTTGTATTAGAGATGAATCCTCACTAACTTGAAACTTAACTTTCTTTTTTTTTTCGTTTTCGAAAGTTTTGTCACCTCTTAAGTTAACTTAGTCGGAAATGAAAACTGCGGAAAAGGAAATTAAAAGGAGAAAAAAAAAAACTCTGGAATCAACTGAGAGGCCCGAAGGGGGGAAAAATTCCCTGTCCCCCATTGATAAAATTTACAATTTGTTAAAAAAATCAACTGTTACTGAGATTATTAGAATTTTTACTATAGGAATTTTATGTAATGTAGAATTTATTACTATTATAATTTTTATTTGCTATTTTAGTTTATTGCTCCTATAATATTCTTATAGGAGTAATAAATTAATTAAGAATATTATTTAATATTATAATATTCTTAATTAATTTATTACTCCTATAACTATTAGAATTTTTTTTAATTTTTGTCTGTGATTGGGCAACATTATTTTTTATTACTATTTATTGCTATTTTTAGTTGAACATAAACAAACTTATTATTTGAAATGTGGTATAACTCGTTTGGTAGCCAAATTATGGTGCTATTTTAATGTGAATTTTGTTAAGTTCTGTTTCAATGGTACTTCACATCAGAATGGGTAAACTATTTTGTTAAAAAAAAATTTGTCTTATTGTAGTTTTCATTTGTCAAATCAATACATTACACCACAGCTGTTATGGATGTTTCTTCAGAAAGTAGGATATTCTAGAGTATAAAACAAGATTTATGAAGTACTTATAAGTAGTATTATGAATAATAAGTAGTATAATGAAGTAGTATTAATAAAGTTAATCTAAATTGTATTGAAACATACTTTTGTAACACTTTTTACATGTTTTAGATGAATGAGTTGTTATTTACATTAATTAAGGCAAGAAAAATATTTAATACACATTTTAAAGGGAATAGTGCCTACAAAATCATGATAAAATAATATTTTCCTTAAGCCTAGTTAGGCATAATAATCCCACTGAGTTAATTTTTTAAATTAGTCGCCAGAAGGATTATTGATTGCAAAACATAAACTAATATTTTAAAACAAAATAACATATAAAAGAAGGTACAGTAGTGAGACTACTAAATATATTTTTACCATTAAGCTAATTCGAATGCAAAAATATTTTACTGTTAAAATGTACCCTATTTCACCTGAATATGGAGTCGAACGAACTATTCATTCTCAAATTATTAAATATATGTCGTTTTAATATTATTTGTTGCCAAGGACAGTAGTAATAAGTAAACTAAAGGCCAGTATTTTTCTGATGAATTCAAAAACAAAAGTCTAATGCAAAATATAGTATACATTTCTAATAGCATTAACAAACATATGTGCAGTGTTTATTTAATATCATTTGCGATTATATAGAAAATTTACATTAACAGGGTCATAACTAACGTTTTTCGCACTCAAATTGAAGTGTTAGTCATAACATTTATGACTTAATAAATTATTGTTTTTAAAAAGGGTAATTGGAAGGCTTTAACAGTTGAAATAAATACTTTGAATAAAGGCGAAGGATACAAGTGTCACATTTTTTGGAGAATAGCCACTGTGTGTCACATTTTTTATTTCTTTGTAAAATTTGCTAAAATCTGCCTCAAAAGTTAAAACTTTTTTATTTACTGATTTCGTCTTGTTTTTAAAAGTGTATTTTTTAAGGCAACGATTGCTATAAATTGCGCATTTTTTGTTGTTGTTTTTTAATATTTTGTTTAGAATGAAGTATGAAATAGTAAAATTGTTTTAGAGGACATTTCTGTTAATTATTTTTTATTTTTTAAACTCTTATGACGTACACTTTTTTGAAAGAAATAAAATAATCGATGATTTTTTTCTTGTAGTCATTGTTATTGAAAAAACAACGTAAGTGGTACACGATTCGAAAGTAGCAGCGCCTAAAATAGAATTCCAAAAAAACTGACTAGAAAATTGATCTTTGTAAGAAAATTTTTTGAAATATATCTTATCGTGCAGAAATGCCAAAAATATAAAAATCGCAATTTTAAATTTTTTGTAGCTTATGTTGTTTTTCCTCTTGCATGGCAGTATGATGTACTGCATAGAAATGAGGAATGCATAGAAAATTTTAAATTTATCTTTTTTTTTTAGAGAAATATGCTAAAATATGCTTTAATTTTTTCACTGTTTTCAATAGAGTGTAAAGACGTTATATTTTACAAATTATGTATTGCATATTTCTAGTTTCCCTTAAGACATGGACAATAATAGAGCTTTGTTTGGTTTTAATATAACACGTCTTATTTTTAGAGCCACTTTTTTCAAAAATTTCATTATGAAATTTGAATTGACACAGAGAAAAGAAATTATAGTAAAATTACAGCACTTGCCATTTCTTATAAAAAGAAATTATACTTCTGGTAATAAAACCAAAATAAATGGTTAATTTAACCGAATAAATGGTCTTACGACATGCTCTAAGATATCATGATAAAATTACCAAGTTTTTCCACATTTATTACCAAACAATACAATAATTAAACCATATTTTCTTGTTAATTTCACCGAAGGCTGTTCCCAAGGAGCTTCGGGAAAAGTACCGTGCTTTTTGGTGTTCCCATAGAGCCAGAAACACAGTACATTTTACCACATTCTGGTAGTTTTAATCATACCTTTTTTTCCCCTCAGTGCACAAAATTGTTTTGGGTGGCATTTCTGTTAAATATTTTATGGTTTCTAACTTGTGTATTTCAGTATTTTGAGTTTTTTTTACAGATATCTGTTTTTACATGTATCTGTTTTGTTTGCATGTATGGGTTTTAGATTCGTATTTTAGTAATACATGGCATATCCAAAGATTTTGTGACGTTCTTGTAAAATTATTTATTTGCTTTTTTTTAGTATTAGTGTTTCAAAGTTTTTTGTAACACACGCACTAGTAAAAAAAAATATTTGCTTATTACATGATTTGTTTGACAGTTTTTTTTGTTGTCGATTTTGTAGTTTAAAGTTAATTACTGATTTATTGAATTTAGTAATCACATACTTTCACAGTTTTTAAATGTTTAATCTCCTATTTATAATACTTTAACAAACTTAAGCTTAATTTTCTTATTATTATTCTGCCTCAACTGTTAAAAGTTAATTTTAAGTTTTTTCACTTATAGTTTAGAAAGCAATTTTAGAAAATAATTGTTTTCTTCATTTTATTTTTGATGTTCTACTTTGCATAAAGTTGACATTTTCCTATAAATAACACTAAAATTTCTATTAATTTTTTTCCCTTCTATTTGTAATCCGTTTCTTTTTTTAAAAATAGAATACGTTTTAATGTATTAAGTTATTGACTTTAATTTCAATATTTTGATTTTAATTTTAAAAGTTTTATACTCCCTCGGCTTTTTCGTAGTTATGTATTTTAAATACTTGTTTCAAAATTTTTATACAAAGGATTAAAAATTTCTACTGAAATTTTGAAATAGAATCTAAGCATAAGCATTTATGTACTAAATCCTTACGACTATAATTTGAGTACTATTACTCTATAAAGTAAATTCTTTGGCCTAAACGAGCTATTTTTTTTGTTGCACTTTTTCAGTTTCTATTAGTAGATAAAAACTACTGCCCTTTTTAGTATATTATTTATATAAATATAGTATATTATTTATATAAATATAGTATATTATTNAATTAACACTAAAATAGAGTCTTATAATATGTAATAATTTTTTAAATTTTGCGAAATTCGGTGGTTTTATCATATCTTAAAACATGGCATGAAATTGTTTTTCAGTTTTTATTAAATACTATATGGTAATAAGAATTGTAATTTCTAAAACCAGAATTTCTGTTCAGCGTTTTTACTAGAATTTTTTTTTCTCTGCATAAAAATTAGGTTATTTTTCCTTGTATGATTTGTTTTAGTTTTGAACGATGAGATATTTATTTTTGTGCTAAACATAATTAGTTGTAGGGGAAATGATTTTTGCGCAATACATTTCTTATCAGTTTAATTTTTATTTCTATAATAAATTTCTACGTTAATAAAATTCTAAAAATAACCACTCGCTGTCAAAATTTTTTCCAACCATTATTAAATTTATTTTTAAAAAATTTTTTAAATGACAATTTCAGCACATGATGTTTGTTATTGAACTTGAAATCGAGTGTTCAAATTTCATAGCCTAAATACATTCTAAATATTATGACGTTCTTTTAATTTGACTTTTTTCCTATTATAACTGTCTAAATTTCAAATAGAAACAAATGTTTGTACAGTTTCAAAAAAAAGAAAAAAAAAAGGTTTTATTAAATAACTGTTTTGCAAAAGCATTTAAAAAAGGAAGAATTGTCTTCATATTTTTATAGGGAAACACCACTTGTAGTTTTTATAACATAATTTGTTAGAAAATTTTAATTTTTATAATCAATCTATGGACATAAAATTTCTACATTAATAATACATATGATTATGTTACATAGTATAATACAATATATAAAACATGTAATATATGTATAATTTTAATAAACATATATTTGATAAAATAAACTTTGACTGTGAACTGTGACTGTAACTGTTAATTGTCGAGAAACATATATTATCAAAGATAGTCATGATACCTACTTCAATTTTTGTCTAATTTATTTAAAAATTTAAAATTTTTACATTAGTATTATAGTTTTCATTGCGCGTAGAATTTTTTTATTATTTTTTTGGAAATGGTAGCATATTGAACAAAATCACTTTAAATGTTACAGTTTGACTTTTAATTAATCGAAAACTATAAACTAAAAAAATTAACTATATGAGCAATGGAAGCTACATTATTATGTATTTTTATCTATGTAATTTTGATCTGTTATAACAGCATTTAAAAAATTATTATTTTAGTTCAGTTAGGAAAAGCAATATCAATGATTTTGTCAGGGTTTTATTTATCTATGTATTGTTTTAACGTACGATCAATCAATGATTTTTACTAGTTATTGTCGATTATTGCGCTAGATATTGTTCATTTAAGATTACTGATTGTTATTAGTGTTTCTTATCGTTAAAGTATTTACACGGAGAAAAAAATTCTTGTAAAATTACCGCACTGTATGGTAATGATATTTTTGGTGAACAAAACCATAATTCCGGTTAATAAAACCAAAATATACGTTATTTAAACCATTCATTTGGTAATTTTAGCGTTCATGCATTAACGGTTTACAGGAAATTCAGTTTTTCAAAATTTTAGTTCTTATTACCACATATTTAGTAAAAAATACAAAACTGAAAAGAAAATTTAACCGAATAAATGGTTTTTCTGCTCTTTTCTAATATCGCAATAAAACTACCAGTTATTACCACATTTACCAAACTATATCACTTACCATAAAACCATGTTTTATTGTTAATTTTACCAAAATCATAATCAAAGCGCTTCGATGAAAATTACCTTGCTTTTTGGTGTTCCCAAAGAGCCAGAAACACGGTTAATTTTACCATATTCTGATAGTTTTGACCATACTTTCTGTTCTCAGAGTAGGAAAACGCTGCATCCATATTTTTAATAAGAAATATATTAGAATTAGATTTTACTCTTACATTAACTTGCATGCTAAATCTAATCAATTATGTTAAGCATTGTAAGGCAATAATACAATACTTAACATAATGAAAAATGCATTAAAATTGATTTATAACTGTTTTACATTTGCAATAATTTTTAAACACACTTTTTTACATCTATGTTAAAGCATGGGTTGGCATTCAGTTTACAGAATTATATTAAAAGCAAGTTATAAAATTTGCAAACTTGTGGTGTAATAATAAGCTGCAAGTATTTATGTGCCTCACTTTATTCCACACTGAAAGTTGGTAATTAGAACAGAATTATTTGAATTATTAGAATTTTCTTTTTATAAAATCGTTTATTTAAAACATTGTTTTCTTTCTCTTAAATAATATCATTCGCTACATTCATATTTTCTGTACGTCTACATGAAAATTAGGCTTGAAATTTTGCTTTAAATTAATTCATGTATATAATAGTAAGCTACATTAAATGGGTTTTATATGTCTCATATATGCATTAACAAAACATGATAATTAAAAAAAAAAATTTTAAAAAATCAGATGTTTTTTAAAATTTATTTCTTAAATTTTTTCCATTCATTGCTTTTCTATAACAATTACATTGAAAATGTAAAAAATTGTGCAAATTGTTCGGGTGTAATTTAATTCATTAAATAACGAATTTATAAAATTGGCAAATTTTAGAATTCTTAGTTTTTCTATTGTTCCTTATAAAATCGTTTGATTAGTTTTCTTAAATGTTTTTATTCATTGCATTCCTATATCTCTATGATTACACTCAGTTCCACTTTTTAAAATTTTGCACAATCGTCAAACTAGTTAGTTGTAGAATCATTTTCTCTCTTCATTAACACTTATTTTTTCATTCAAATGGCAAAAATAAAACTCTAAGAAAACCTATTCCGAATATCTATTATTTAGAGTATAGTATTTAAAATAACCACTGTTTTTGTTTTCATTTTGAAGGAAGGCATTATAAATACTTTTTTTTTAATTGATTAGTCATATAAATGTATTTTTTAAGTTGCAAATATTTTTTCAGCGGAAGTTTTCAAGAAATTTAAGAATTTCCATGACGATGCGACATAAATGCGGTGTTCCGCTTTAAAATTAGGGTACGACAAACTTTGCAAAGGAGTTAGAGCACAACAATTTATGTGGAGCATTACAACAATGAGTTAGGACAAAAAAAAAGAAGAAAGATTAAACACTATTATTTTTGTTAATGACACATGCCGACATCTTCTGTTTATCAAGTTAATTAATTAGAGTGTTAAGTTTGTTTTTGCACATTTAATTACCATTGCCTTTTAAAATGGCGTATCATTTTAATTTTTCAGAAATTTCAAAAGTGGTGAGAAAAACGTGAACTTTATCGTTCTTGTTTTTAAAACTTTAATTATTGATCCAATAGGAATAATGTGACTACTATAATTCTTTCAATATCCGGGTAGCTAATTTACAATCCAGCGACCTTCTCAGCATCTAAAGAAGATATTGCTTCAGTTCTTTTTGACAGATTTTACATGTTTACTCTGTGATAACTGTTAAGACGAATCTTCGACAGAATTTTTTTAAAAAAAATTATGAACTGTGAACTTTCAGTTTTTTTTTAAAAAGTTTCATCGAAAATCTTTCAAAACACAAAATTTATTCCTATTAACGCTAAAACATTATCACAGCATGCAAGTGACATAAAATCCCCCCAAAATTTCAATGCGATGTCATAAGTAGTCGTTTTTTGGAAAAGGTACATCAAGAAAGGTAAGTTTTAGCATTATTGTTCTATCGACTTCCCTTAATGATTCGCTCTCGTTTTTGGAAATTTTAATCTGGCTCTAGTTCGTCCCAATTATGCTGCAAGCTTTTGTTTCTTTTAAAATTTGTTACCTGAACAAAAACAATGACAAGAATCGAGTTTTTTTTTAATTTAAAGTAATGCTAAACAGGTGGACGGAGCGTTAAACGCCTCTGGATTGGAAAATCGCCTTCAAGTAGGATTGTTTCCTCTTCAAATATAAACTAAGAATGATATCAGATGCTTTTTCACTATTTTTGGACGTAAGCTCATCTGAATAATTTTGAAAATAGCCGAAAATATTGTTTTTAATATAGTGTTTTGTTAGCAAAAAGTTCTTGATAACTTCAACTTGGTATGTTCATGTTTGGTTTTTATGCCTGCCTGCCTTATTGCGGTATTATATAATAAAATTCCGTACTAACTTTGTATTTAAAGTTTTATGCTTTATTATTTTGTAAGCGAAATTGATCGAAAATGATTGAAAATTGATTTTTTTTATCAACAAATTTTTGCATTTAAAAATATTGAACATTTTAAATTCAATTATAATGTGTGTAAGAATTTAAATTTGTCTTTAATTCTTAATAAACGAATATTTTGTTATAGAGCAGTCAAGTATTCTCAAAATAAAAAACAAATATGTATTAATGTTATAAATTTTATTTATTTATTTTTATTTATTGATGTCTGATTAACAAAGGCAATAGGTTGATGTTGATAAATGGATGATATCTGTATGCTAATGGTTTGGAAGGGTAGGATTTAAAACAGCAGATCCAATATAACTAAATTTGTGCTATTCAATTACATTAAATAATATTTCATAATAGTTTTATTAATATAAAACTATAATAGTGAATTCACTATCGGAATGTATTAAAATATTATGAAGTATCGTGAAAAAGAAAGTTTGAAGTTTGGTGTGGCTGTAATGAGGTAGAATACATAAACAAAAAATAAATAAACTGTAATTAAATATCATTACAAAAGCAATCTAAAGTTGTTTTTTTTTTTTTTTTTTTTTTTTTTTTTTTTTTTTTTTTTTTTTTTTTTTTTTTTTTTTTTTTTTTTTTTTTTTTTTTTTTTTTTTTTTTTTTTT
>NC_092206.1:97450098-97482526 GCF_043381705.1 Parasteatoda tepidariorum
GATGGTTTTCGTATTGGATTCCAAGCAATTGTTGTCGAACATAGCTTTAAAAACAGGAGATCTCTAAGGAATTCTATGGGTGCAGCATGCATAATAAATGAAAAAAAAAATATATATATATATATATAATTGACAAATATGAAATATTATATTAATGAATACTTTTATTATTACAACTTCATAAAAGCTAAAAGTGTGAAATTACGAGAGATATTCTTCATAACGAAATTAAATTTCTTTAAAAATAGCGTTTTAAAATTGCAAATGGTAAAAATTTATTAAAAACTTCTACGCGTTTCGATGTCACAATGGTAATCATCAGTATAATGAAAGTCAGAAATGAAGAAAACTATTCATTATAAGGAAATTTGATTTCATTAAGAACTACGTTTTAAAATTACAAATAGTAAAAATTTATTAAAAACCTATACGCGTTACGATGTCAGAAATTTAATCATCAACCTCAAACAACTAATTAAATGCATTAATGACTGGTAAATATTAAAAATTTCATACCAATGTGAACTGGCATACATGGAACTAAACGCGAATTCAAGCTTCTGCTCAGAAATTATCAAGGCTACATCAACAACCAAGAAATCCACCGTTCATCCATAGCGAAATTCGCTGGACAGATGGCCATAGGTTTGATTTTTCTTCTCCTCATATCATGCATAAATGTATTTCAGTTAGTTGACCTAAATTTTTGAGAGAATTACTACATTGACAAAAACAAAAACTCTATTGGTAATGACCATATTTTATTTATTCGAGGTTTGGAAATCATTGATTTTTTTAGCTCTTTTAACTGTATATTTATCTTTTTTAGTATGATGTAACATCTGCCGGATTTTAATCATCTCTGTTTTTATCATTAGTGCCTTTTATATTACTGATGAAGACATCGAATACATTGTGGCATCGAAACGCGTGTACTTTTTTAATAAATTTCTACTATTTGTGTTTTTAAAACGTTGTTTCTAATGAAATTTAAGCAGATGTCTTCAAAAAAAACAAGTAGTTAAAAAAGTAAGAATTTTTTTTAATTATCCTAATCCAATCAATAGAATCCTAAAATTAACTTAAATCCATTAGTGTTCAAAGCACACTTTTTCTGTAATAAAAAGTTTTTGCCTCAGTTGAAAAAGTTGGTTAAAAAATACTAGAAAGTAATTTTTGTCAAAAAAGTGATTTCTGTCGACTTTAGTTTTGTTATTAAAATCTTCCCTAGAAAGGGACTGTAAACACTAGTTAATTATCTTTAAATCTGTAATTTATTATTTTGGTTAATAAAAGTTGCTTTAAAAATATTTCATTTAATCTGTTTATTTTTTTATTTTGCTGAGAAAAATGTTAAAATTTGAAAGTTAGCATTTCACAGATGCGTTATGAGTGTCCCCCATAACAATATTGCAAATTAATTAATGCATTGAAGTAAGGCATGGTAACAGTTCTCGTGGAAATATATAATACAAAAGACTTAGTATACTGTACATGAAAGTATTAATGCCGAAAATAAGAAAAATGTTGTGCTAAATGTTGCTTACGTTGGAGAAAAACGAAAAAACCACAATCAAAACTATATAGTCTACATATGTTTCAGTTTTATCAGAGCCTTAGTGTTATAAACGGGTACACTGTTGGAATTTTCATTATAAAATTACCAGCAGCAGCCTGTTCATCCGATTAAGCTTAAAATTCATGGTAAGGAACAATTTTTACCTTTACGGCTTTGCAACTTAACAACTAGTATGGTTATAGAACCATAAATACAAAACTATATGTTTTTTTTTGCCATTTACGAGTAACATGGTTTCAAATCCGTGAAAAAATAGTGTAACTGGACTTGGGAACTAGGCTTTTTGTTAGATAATGGGCATTGAAGAGTGCAGGACTGGAAATTTTTCAAATGTTAAGAGAACGGAATAAAAATAGTGATGTCTACGGTAGGACTCGAACCCCAGCTCTGCTGGTCATGAGACTGACAGATTAGCCTTCTCGGCTATAATATGTACTCATTTGCGGGAAATTAAGCGGCTTCATTAGGTGGGCTTATTTGGTGCGATAAAACTCTGATCGTTTAACTGTATAATGTGAAAGCAGTTAACAAACTGTTTTTCTCACAGTTAACAGTTTGATTAATATCTTATCAAACTGTTAACTGTGAGAAAAACAGTTTACTGAACTGTTTTGTTTGAATATTTTAAAATTACAATTAAAGTAATTATAAAGTAATTAAAGTATTGTTACGTAATTATTTTTTCCTAGAAATTTCTAACAGTGTGCCGTCATAAGTGGTAAGTTACAAAATTTCTGTGACGTACCAAAGAATGATGGTACTAATATGTGTTTCTTATAACATTTCTGAATTTTGTGCTTCTATTGCATATTCAAAGTGACAAAAAATGTATAATGATTTGAAAGTTTTTTAAATTTTTATAAGTTGTTGTTGTTGTTAATTTGCGTCGCACTAGAGCTGCACAATGGGCTATTGGCGACGGTCTGGGAAACATCCCGGAGGATGATCCGAAGACATGCCATCACAATTTTGATCCTCTGCGGAGGGGATGGCACCCCCGCTTCGGTAGCCCGACGACCTTCGCGTGAAGTCGAGCACTTTACGGTAGCACAGTTTAACGAGGACCAATACCGCACACCCTCGGTCCCTACGCAGACTGATCCAAGTGGTCACCCACCCGCACACTGACCGTAGCCAGTGATGCTTGACTTTGGTGATCTGCTGGGAACCGTGTCTTAACGATCAGTCCACTGCGGGACAAATTTTTATAAGTAAAATAAATGAAAACATTAACATTGAAGTTTTTTTTTTTATCTATATTGCTTTTTTAAGCCTTCAAATTCAATATAAATATCCATTCTTTTTTTTTTCCATGCTAGAAATTATTAGAAATCTATCTCAATTGACTTTTTTTTCTGAAATATGATAAAAATTGTGCAAAACATTTATACTGATTGGTTGTAGAGTGTATTGCAAAAATTTATATGAATTTTTTTAAACCGACGTTTTTTAAAATTCAACTTATAATGTCGTTAGCTCAAATAAATTTGTCTGGATAAAAAAGAATATTTTTTTTATGAAATTTAATTTTATAATATAAATATTATTAATATTCTCTTACTTTTTAAAATTACATATTTCATTTATTTTATTATTATGAAATACTGCATTACGTATATCGTGAAATGGAGTTTAAAAATGTAGACATTTATAATTAATTATGAATGAAAATCCGCTCTCCAATTTCAAAATAACTCGTTATGCATTTATTGTGCTTTTCTTATAAATATTTATATTCATTATTGTTATACATTATAAAAATAATACGCTTTCGCATACAGAATAGAATGTGAAAAATATGTAACTATCTTCAAAGAAAACTTTCTTCTCTTAAAACTATTCTTCGGAAGAGGTCAAATAATGAAAGTCAAGTGAAGAGTTTCGTAACTCAAAAATGCTCGATTATTGTTTAGTAAGAAATCGTACCGTTGAATAAGCAGACGATCATTAATGGCCCGGTTTCTTGTCTTCATTTCAGTTCCCTAAAGCAAAGCTCATTTCTCAAATTAAAATATCTTTGTATTCTTGAATTTTAAAATTTCTAACTTTCATTTGATGTCATCTTTTTTTGTTCTTTTACTTCGGAAGGCACAACTTCTGGTGTCTCGAGTATTTTGAACAATATTAAAATAGAATTCGACGGATTAAATCGTTTTGGGAAAAAAATATATTTTCTACTTAATTTTAAAAGTTATTAAGACTCAATAGTGTATACTTGCTGCACTTGCATATATATATTTTTAAAAAATTCACTGTAGTTGTTGCTATTAATTTAAATTTGTATTTAAAGTTCGGAAAATTGTGTTGTAACAATTGTTATAAAGAGAAATTTTAATTTTATTAATGGCAGATAACTAAAACTCTGTGTTTCTAGAAGTAATAATTTCTGTTCAATATTTAAATTAATAATTGTTGTTACAGTTAAATATAAATTCGTAATTTTGATAAGTTTAAAAATTCTTACGCATCTGTTTAATTCGTCCACAGATTCGTTAGCCTGATCTTATCTAAATTTATGTCCAAGTTGATAAATCTTGTTTTTGGATTTTTATTAAAGCACGGACATTTACAGGTTTAGTTAAATTTTAAATTTGTTTTACATTATCTATGTTGAATGTGTCTTTAATTTCTTTTATTTCTTATCTATCGATGTAATCAAATGTATCTCCTAAACAATTTTTTTTTTTCATTTTAAACCGTTAAGGCTTTTTGAACATATTTATGTGTTCAGAATTTAATATGTTGAAATATCATATGACAATTTTACATATATGTTTCACTGTAAAAATTCCAGATCAAATTGCAGTAAAACGTACTAGTACCCTGAGTGAGGCAACCATAAAACCCGTTTTACCTAAAATCCATTTTTACCACAAAATTCATACTGTAATTTTTACTGTGACATTTAATTGCAGTTATCCAGTGATTTTACAATGAAAATTACGATACATCAGATTTTTTGTTCCGTAAACTTTTACAGTTGAAAATGGATTTTACTGTAGTTAGGTCCGAAATTTTTTTACAGTGTAGGTAAGAATATAAGGTACATTAATTCTACGACAATTTCAAATAAAATTTTAAGTTTTACATAATATATATTGAATCGGGCAAAAATATTTGCTCCCAAGGCTTAGTTTTAAAGTTGGTTTAGAAATATTGGCAAAAAATACAGTGATGGCATTTTATTTAAAACTTAACGTGTTTTTTTTTTAATTAATTTTTTCCCTCCTATCTAGCACTAAATTAAATCTCAACATTAGCATTTTTAATTTACTGAAAGGTTCTGAGAGAGAAATTATTATTAGAAAATTAGTAATTTTTGTTTCGGCCGTTTCTGTCTGTGATTTCTCGGTATAAAAAGGTTTTGTTGTCTGTTCAGGTGTATTTTTTTTTTCTTCTCTCTTGTGGCAGCAGTTACTTTTAAGCAAGACATTTACTGGATAAGTTGAGAAACATGTGATTCTAAAAGTTAGCTAAGATTTTGCATTCGTATTTAATTATAATTTAGTTATTATAAAATAAAACTGAATTATATGAATCTGAAAGTTCGTAACTAACTACACTGTAAAACATGAGTCAGATTGTGCTTGTATTTTTCTTAAATATCTTTAAATATATATCTATCAAATACACATTCGATAATCCTTATCTTTTTGGGTGTGTTTTTTTGTTGATTCGCTATTTCGTTTATCTTTGAAAAGTTTTACGATACTGATTAAATCCTCCCCCCCCCCTGTACGTTTATCTTGTCTAGCACAACTGCAATAGTAGTTAATTAGTCCCTATTATGTTATATCCTACGATAGAATTTTAATGAAACTACCGCTTTATTTTAATACATGAGTAATAATTGCTTGTACGGAGAAAACAATTCTGGTAAGATTATTGTACTGCATGATAATGCCATTTCTGGCGTTCTTACGGTAACGGTTTATCGAAAATTCTGGTTTTCAAAATTATAGCTCTTATTGCCACACATTTTGTAGAAAATAAAAAGCAAAATTCTTTTTTGCCATACTTTAAGTTACCATGATAAAATTACCATATTTATAAAATTTTTATCACACTTTATAAAATCAAATTTAATTATTTATTTTACCGAAACCTTTTCGCTTTTCGATAAAAATTACCGAGCTTTTTGTTATTTCCTAAACAGCCAAAAACACGGTAAATTTTATTATATTTCGGTGGTCGTGACTATACTTATTATACTGTTTTGATAGCGTATGAGTAAGGTGTAATAATATATAGTATGTAATATCATTCTAATTCTGTTTTCTTATATCTCGTGGTCTTGTAAACGATTCACGTTTATATAATATATATATATATATGGCCAAAACAACATGTTAGACTTATTAAAATTTTATTATTTTATGATTAAGATATTTTTATTGTTAAAAAAACGTACTTTCTTTGTAATTTTTTGTTCAATTTAACTAATTTAAACTAATAATTAGGAAGAAAAGAAAAACGTTTTTGCACAATTTACAATGTTTTCAAGCGAAAATGAAAAGTTTTTTTATAAAGAAAGCAACATTTTGACCTTCGTAGTTTAGATACCAATGTTTCTGGAACTTTTTTTGACAAATTAATACATTTCGAAATATATCAGTCATATGTGTTATGTTTGTAGGAGATAATTTTTGTATTTTTTTTTAATACATTTTACTTAATTATCTAATAAATTTTTATGCTTGTACACGTAGTAAACAAATGCGTGAACTCAGGCATCTTAATAAAATTTAATGTAGCAATAACGGTGTGAGAAAGAAATTAAATTTGTTATTTCTGATTATGTTGGAAATTCTAATTCTTCAGGTTTTTTCCCAAGTTTTGTTGAAATAATTCTGCTTATTTTGTTTCTTATAATTATTTATCTTTACTTATTTTCTTCTTTTGATTTATTCATATCTTTCCTTTTTATTTCTTTAGATTCAAGAAAGTTAAGGATGATAAACATCATTATGTATCTCTGTGATATGGCAATAATTGGTGAGTTTTATTGTAATTTTGCTTTACTTTTATTATTTAAGAACAGAAGAACCTCAAGTATGTTGAACCAATCAAGCTGAATTTTTACATAAAATTATATTTTGAAGTTAGGAATTTAAAAATTAAAACTCATTTGCTTATAGGAAATAAATAGTTTTAGAAATATAAACTTGGATGTAAAATAAGAGACAAAATCAAGTCTTCTCTAATCATGTGATAAATAGTTCCAGTAATAGAATCAGTTTAATAAATTTTAAAATATGCATATTCTTTGTTTTATATTACAATCAAATCAGTAATTTGTTAGGTAAATAATGCGATGAATCGTATTTGCTTGCTGCACTAAATTTATTTATAGTTAATTCAAAATTAAAACTTGTTCTTTCAAAGTAAAAAAAAATATGAGTTTGAAAACGATTAAAATAATGTGAGCGTTACTTTTAATATTGCGGAAAAAATTACTTCGAAAATGCATCTGTAATCTTTTGCTGAAAGGGTTTATTTTTCTCACTTTAAAAAGTAAGAATTTAAAAAAAAAATTAAATAAAATATTGCATGCATGAAAAAATTCTCTGTGGTAAGAACAATTCTGTAGCCATATTTTGTAAGTTGCAAAAAATTTGGAAATTATTTTTTATTCTAACCACAAGACGCAAAATATGTATTTAAATTAAACTAATTTTTGTGTCAACATAACCTTTGCTTGCCGATTAGTAGAGATTGGTGGCGTATTCGAAGTAAAGATTCTTATTTTAAACAATCTATAATTTAAAAATCGTTTTACAGTGGACAAGGAAATAAATTCAAGTGTTATTTCAAATCCATCTGCAAACAAAATTTGAGCTTAATTGGCTAGTGGCACTTGAGGTATCTTCCTTGCATGATCTACAATAGTCGTTATAAACTTTTAAGCACAATAATAAGTACTTTAATCAATTTATTCAAACAATATGATTATTATTTATTTATAACACGCGTATGCGAAGAGTTTCATTGTATTTGTTTACGATTTTAATTCATTTCAAAGTACCATAACAGCTTTGATGCCAAATTATTGATTAATAGAACATGACTTGTTATAAATTAAAAATAATATGTGTTCAGAAATGGTAAGCATAACAAAAATAAATGCAATTTAAATTATAATTTATTAGATTTTTACTGATTAAAATCGTAACATTGTTGTATAGTATAAAGGAATTTGAGATGAGGTCGGCTCTGTAGTGTTAAAATAGTTTTCGTGCTCTTATTTTGGGATTTTTCGTATTTGTTCAAGGTGATTTTTTGCGTTTGTTTTTCAAATGAATGATTTAAAAATTTCAGCTGCTTCTTTTTTTGGTTATAAAAGAATGTGCGTCTTGAATTTTTGGGTTTTACATGACATATTAAATATTCTTGAGCTCAAGTATAAAGACAAATTTCCTAAGACCACATTATTATTTTTTTTTAGTTGCTGATATGAATTTAAAAGCTATACAGTTATAATTATTTTAATTGTTTATTTGGTTTCCGTTTATTTTTAACTATTATGTCTGTTAAAATCTCTATTCTATGAAAACTAGGGATAATTTAAAAATTGTATGGTTTTATTCGGATTTTGCCGCCATGCGGGGGTGCAACGCCGACTTGGTTCCTTCAGTTTATCCGGCAATAGTCCAAGCAAACATTCTAACGTCTAGTAAGTTTTTGATTGGCTGTAATAAGTAACGTGACTTTCCGCATAAAAAGAAATTTCACAACTTTATTTAAATTTTTCGCTATGACTCAACTAAATGGGGAAAATCTCTGAAAATAATTTTTTCCTTTTCCTTAACGTAAAAATAGAAAATGCATTGTTTACGAAAATAATTTTTATAATTTAAATCACGAATGCGTTGCTAATATTTTGTAAATGACTCTCTGTTAATAACTATGCTTTTTAGATGTTTTATCAGTAGCGTAAACATAAACAGAAACATAAAAGAATTTCAATTTTTAATTAGCTTGTTGTCCTTTAGTTTCAGCACAAACAGGCTAAACATGAAATTTTCTGAATTGGATATTTTGAAACTTTTAAGTACCAAAAAGAGTATTGGTCTATCTTGTTTTTATCGAAAATTAATATTTGAAAGGAAGAAAAAGTGTATGATTTGAAAACCAAACGGCTCTAATTTTCATTTAATGTGTCAAATTTCATGAAATTATAGTTCCCTTAAAAACTTTTGGTCTGTCTAATGTTATGAAAAATTAATTCTGATAAGTTACAGGACCAATATTTCAATAATCCAATATTTCAATTCAATATAAACGATTTCATTGTTATGAAATATTGTTATTTAATGTGTTGAATGAAAAATGTAATTTGTTTATGTTCCAAAAAAGATTTTTTTTATATTCCAGCTAATTCTAAGTTCTTCTGACTTTTATAAGTGAGAAAACTAAAGCATACGATTCTCGAGGAAACGATTTTATTGCTATGAAATATAATAAATTGATCTATGGAATATTTTATATCCCAAAATAAATTTCATTTTATCCTATTTAAATATTAATGTATATAAGATTAGGAAAATGAATTTTTTTTTTAAATAAATTATTTTATAAAATATCATGATCTATTTTAAATTTTATTTTTCAAATCACTTTGTATTTTAATTTTAAAAAAATATCATTAACTGTTTTTGAAATATTCTAATTATGTGATAAACAATCGTGTTTACATGATGTTTTGCATATTTAATAAAAAAAGTAATATTTAAAAGTATGAAAACGAACAGAACTTGTATTTAAAAATCGTATTCTCGCTACTTATTTTAAATTTTGCTTTTGAATAATGTATGATATATTGAAACCTTTTTATGCAGTGAATCATTTTACTAAAACAGTTTAAGTTGTGTTACATATGAATGCTAATTTATCTCATTTCTAATAAGAATAATTTCTAATACTAAATTTGAATATTAAATTAAATTCTTGTCTTCTTCAATTAAAAATAGTATTAGAAAGTGTGAAAATTAAACAAAATTTTTTTATGAAAGGAGCTATAAATGGTGATTTATCTAAATTGTCTTTCGTAGAATGTATGATATTTTAAAATTAGCAAAATTAATTAATTTAATTCTACTTTAGCTTATAAATGCTTCTGTATAAGAATTTAATACATAGCTACTATTTAAAAATATATTCCTTTAAGTCTAAAGGTAAAGTTTTGTTGATGAATGAAAAAAATGGTGTTTAAAGGTTAGAAAATGTGCAGAATTTTTGAGCAAATTATTCCATAAAAGGTATTCATTTTCAAAATCGTTAAATCGCCATCCATTTCAACACTTGCATGATTATTTTTGTTTACTTATGAAATGCATGATTATTTTTGTTTACTTATTAATTTTTTTAGTGGGATGGATTACCCATGTAATTGATGATGCAGTTTATTGTAGTAAATTTTAAAGCCAATTGTAAAAAAAAAAAAAAAAAAAAAAATCGGAATTTTAATTGTAAAGATTTTACGTTTTATTATTTAATTGAAGAATGATTTTGAAAGTAAGGAAACAAACAAAATTGCTTGACTCAATTCACCATACATATATATATATATACTATATATATTTTTTAATTTTTCATTTTTTTGTTTAATAATTTTTTTGGAAAAATTTTTAAATTTTACTATTTAGAAGTTACGTTGTATTTGGATTTATTACCCTTTTCTATTGTTCTTACATAAAACTTTTAAAAACACATGGCAGCAAAGTCCGTCTTATTAAAGCTTGTTTTCTATCATATTTTATTTTTAAAAAATAAAATTTAAATAAGAGGCATAATTTTTGAGCTAATGACTTTAAATAACACCTGCTTTCTTAATTTTTAACAGATTTTTTTTAATTCTTTTTAAGGTGATTCATCGTAGAAGACAGTTCATATCAGGGAACTACTCCGTCTAAAAAATCATAGCTATCACCCAATATTTTAGAAAAATTTATCATCTCCTTTTTTTCCCCGATTGCGTGGTTAGTCATGCATCTGTCATAAGTAATTATTGCAAAGTCACCTTAATTATGAAAATAGCACATTAGTCGCAAGAAAGCATCGTTTCAAAAACCTTAACCAAAAATGTGAATATTTTGGAGGGTTGTTTCCTAAAAATTCGTCCTGATATCAAAAAAGTTTGAATTTTTTAAATTTTTGTTTTTTTTTAATAGTTTGCAAGGAATATCACATTTTACTTTCCCCTATGAAATGGAAAATTTTGTCAAACTTTATATACAATAGGAGAAAAAAGAAAAGAAAACGATATTGAATAATTACAGTTCAAATAAATTTTTTTGAGCAAACGATTTTATAAACTTCACGTTTTAAAAACCATTTTAACACCATCTATTTATAAATCTTGTTTTTGATTTATGAGCGATACTTAAAAAATTATTTCTAGAAATCAGTAATCTGTAGATGTGTAGTATGTTCTTGAAACTAGGGGAACGAGGAAAAAAAAATGCAAAGGAAAAAAGAAAAATCAAAGTTTTGACCTTTTCGAATAACTCTCAATGCTTCTATTTAATTTCTGAAAACTCTGATATAAAAAGAAAATGTGTCTGTAAGGAAATCTCTTTCATTTGATTTTGCCTTATGACACCTTACCTAGACCGTGTCTTCTTTTCGATCATGACTTTGACCATCTTTTTCAACACCTGTTTATCTCTCTCACTCTCTCTTTTTTTTTTGTTTTCCAGTACTTGGTCATTAGACTGTGGGTGGAGACTCATCCACCCTTACCCCCAACCCATCTTCATTTCGGTGTTTTTCGTTTTAATGAAGCGGCGAGTGGATGCATGGTTGCCCCCCGAGTAATGGTTGTCGGTTCTTCTCTTCTTATATTATTATTATTTTTTTTTTTTTTAATCTTAGCTTCGGGTTCTTCAAATGTTGCTCCTCAACATTTTAGTTTATTGTTATGTTCTTGTTTTCTATTTTATGTTATGGTTCAGATAATTATTTATGACGATCTTAAACTAAAAACCTAGCTGTTTTTCTCGTAATGTTAAAATATAAGTCCGTTTTACACTTACATTTTCTTTAATAAATATCTTAAAATTAGCCATCAAATTTTGCATTACTTACTAACTTTTCAGGCTATAAATCCAAAAAGGATTTTTAACGTGTATTTTTTGAAAAATGCGTCAAATTAGTGTTAAAGGCTATGTCCAACACTGTTAAAATTTTCCTTCTAAAATTACGGTAATATAACTGGCAGCTGTCTGTCCATCCGATTAACCATAAAGTTTACGGAAAAGAAAATTTTTTTCCTTTATGGTTTTATAACCATTTACAAAAATATCGTTATAAAACCATGAATACGAAACTATACGGTTTTTTAACCATTTACAACTAGCATTTTTTAAAAACGTAATAATTTTTTAACTAGACATAGAAGCTCGGCTTTTCGTAAGTTAATGGTCATTGGAGAGTGCCGGACACTGGGAATTCTTCACGTGTTGAACGGAATGGAGAAAATATTGTAGTGTCAACACTAGGACTCGAACTCCAGTTCTGATGGTCATGAGATTGACAGATGAGCCCGCTCGGCTATGATATGTACGCAGTAGCGAAGAACTAAGTAGCTTCATTAGGTGGTTCTAGTTGGTGCGATAAAATTCTGGTTGTTTAACCGTATTAGGTGAAAGCAGTTAATAAACAGTTTTTCTTAAACTTAACAGTTTAATTACCATTTCATTTATGGTCAATTGACTGTGTTGATTAAATATGGTAAAATAGCCATGCAATCAATTGTTATTTAACCATTTCTTCCGAGAAATTTCTAACAGTGAACGCTGTTATAACCTTAAATTAATAGCTCATTCCTTGATACTGTGTTTCCTGTAATTTTCAAATATAAGACAAGTTTATTGTCAAATTTTCTTTGACAAGTTTGTTAAAGTTGGCCTTAAAATATAAGTCCGTTTTACCCTTACATTTTCTTTAACAAACATCTTAAAATTAGTCTAAATCCAAAAAGGGTTTTAACATGCGGTATTTTTCGATGTATGCGTAAAATAGTCTTAAAGGCTATGAAGTTCAACGCTGTTTAACCTAGTTCAACCTTAAATTAATAAACTCATCCCTTGATACTGTGTTTCCTGGAATGTTTAAATATAAGTCAAGTTTATTGTCAAATTTTCTTTGACAAGTTTGTTAAAGATGGCCTTTTGTTTGATAAACAAATTATTACTGTTACAAAAATTATTCAAATAGTTTCTTTTTTAATCAAATGATTCTACACTTGAAAAGTATCATCGAAGTTTAACCTGTTGTCAATGTTATGTTTAAGACATTAGCCTCAAACTGTTCCCTAAATGCTTTTTTTCTCCTCCTAATGTTTAAGTATAAGTAAGTTTAAATTTACATTTACTTTTACAAATGTGTTAAAATTAGCCATCAAACTTGCATTACTTACAAATTATTACACTATAAATTCAAAAGGTGTCTTAACATGCGTTATTATTTATTTGTCTAATAAACAAACTATTAGTGCTATAAAAATAATTTTTATTCTTTATTTAAATTATTAATATTTTATTTAAATTATTAATTTATTAAATTATTAAAAAATTTTAATAATTTTCTTATCAAGATTTTTTTACCCAGAAATGATTTATGCTCTGCAAGTTGGAATAATCATTTAACCTGTTGAAAATGCTTCGAGGTCCAATGATCTAAGACATTAAACTTAAAACTGTTCCCTAAATACTGTTTTTTTCTCGTAATGTTTCAGTACGAGTAAGTTTAACGTCATTTTTTGTTGTTGTTGTTTTTGAAAAATCGTTAAAGTTTGCATGACTTACAAGCTGTTCATGCTATAAATAATTATTCATATAGGTCTTAATACGATTTTTTTTTTTTTTCTTTTTTGCAACTAGTTCTAAAAGTAAAAATTGATGTTTACTTCGTATCTATATAAACTTTTAAATTATGAATAATTTTTTCTACTTTGCTCAGAAAACTAATAATTCTACGAGTCAAAATAATTAGAAGATATATAAAACTGTTTAAATGTTAAGTTTCTGATTTAAAGATACTAAGATCCTAAAATCTTATTTACTATCATTGTTTTTCTCGGTAGGAGCAATAAAGCCACCGGAAGGAAAGAAAAAAAAGAAAGAAAAAAAAAACAGGAGCACCTTACTAATTATATAAATGTAGCGACCCATTCTATTTCGGGCCGTAGAAACGGAAACTAATTAATGTAATTTAATAATTATTCGAATGTGGTTACATTAATTAATGTAAATGATTAACTTAAAGTTAAAGAAAAGGAACCTTTCCCACTTGAAGTATTTAACGAATACTTCATGGATTGAAATATTGACACTATTTAAGGAATTGGTTAAGACGCTTCAGCAGTTCTGAAATTCTTCTAAATTTCACTAATTATACTTATTGTATCGCGATATAATAATAAACAAATAAATCTTTTTTCAACTAGTAATCATATCTTTTTTTTTAAACTTTCAATTTAATTACATTAAATTGAAATTATTATTTTCGTTATTTTTATCTCATCAAAAGATTTACTCCTTGAGAGACTACTGTTAATTCATAAACAATTTATTACAATGCATTATAAAATTACATTTGCAATTGAAAATGTTTAATGTATTATTAGTTTCGTTCTGCCAATTTCAAATTAAACTTTATATCTTAATTATTTTTTTTAAAAAAATACCTAATTATAATGGAATAATTATTTAAGTACAATAAATTCGTGTTCGGCATCCCGAATCAAATCGGACGTTATATAATAATTAATAAGGTGTTTTTTTTTTTTTCCAGTGCTCATCTTTTCTGTGCTTTTTCCGAACTTTTTTTCCTGTGCTCTTTTTTTCGTGATTCGTTTTTATCGTATTGTTTAAGAAAAAATAAACATCATCAACTTGTTTTTTTTTTAAAAACAAAAATAGCCATTATAATTTGTCTAGCTAGCAGCAATTAGTGCAATGAATAATTATGAAAAAAGTGTCTTCATATAAGTTATTGTTTTGAGATTCCAAATCATAAATAAACTAAAAATATTGTAAACGCAGTGATTAAAAGTTGAACACCTCACGGTTTTTCTCATAATAAGTAAACTTTTTCATCAGATTTTTTTCCATAAATTTTTTAAAATTGACATTGAAAATTCATACAATCAAAAATTTTTCAATACTATTGATGAGTACCGAAAACGTGTTTCAGCAAGTGTTATTGTATTGTAAAATAAATTTCGGTGTTTCATTTTTGGCCATCATTTTGGTATTGGCAGTTGCCATCATTTTTGGTATTGAGGTATTTTAAATGCATTTTTAAGTATAGAACTGTAGTTATTATGGGAATATTTTTATTTAATATTAACAAAATACCAATTTGCGCAAATATGTTGCTAAAAATGTGTTTCTTTTTTAAGCGAGGTGTTTTTGCAATAAAAACCATTGAGTTGATTCGAAAGCGCATGATGTTGCTAGTAAACGAACAAAAGGGAATGAATTAATAATTAAATAAAACTAAAACAGTGAAAAAGTGAATAAAAAAAATGTGATACATACACTGTAAAAAATTTTAGTCTATCTCAGCACCCGAAATGGTGGCAACTATATGCCGAAAGTTTTTACAGTTTATTTGAGGAAAAAAATTTTCTATATGAGTCCAAATAATGCATTTAAGTCCAAAACTGTTATGTTTGAAGTTCAACAACAATCTATGATTCATAATTATTTTCTTCACAATAAAAAGGCAGCCCTTTCGCTTAGTTTTCAAAATTTTATCTGTTATTACGGTGAAATGAGGTGACAACAAGCAATTCACTGTTATATTTTAATTGTTGTTAATTAACTATTCAAATATATTCCTAAAGTACTATTTAACCATGCAGTTTATTAGCTATTTGCTATGAACGACCCACTAAAATAGAGCTTGAATTTTTATGCATGCAGAGTCTAACGATATACTTCATTTCAAAAATTTTTAATTTTTACGTTTATGTATAATTTTATTTATTGGTTTTTAATGATTGAAAAAAACGTGATAAATTTTATACATGCAAAATAAATGTGCATGATAAATGTTTAAAACTGTTGGTGTGTTAAAGAATGTTACGTGGTAATTTTGATCTTTTCATTCTTATCATTTATTGGAAAGTTCTGTTTATAAAACTGAATCAATTTTAATTGTATTCTGGCTATTCATTTTTTTTTATCTTTGAAACCCAATTAATATTTGCTAATTTTTTTAACGTAATTAAAAATTGTTCATAATAACTTTTAGTTCTATTTTCGCTTATGTTTAAAATAACATATTTAAGAGTTTTGGTTTTTTGTCAGTTTAATCCTCTTAACCCATGTTGTGTCAAAAGCTAGCTTTTGACGTCAAAATCTTGAATCTGGTTAGAATAAATCTCTAACTATGCAAACGTTAGTAACCATATGATTTCAAAAATGTATATAAGAAATGTATAGTGCAATATCTGTTTAATAGTTAACTACTGTTCTTTTCCTTAAGCTTTCAATTTCATCCTAGACTATAATTAGAAAAGGAAATGAAAACATATAATATACAAATCGGTTAGTTAGAAGGTACCATAAAATCGTTATCATCAGTGTCACATACTTGTTTTAAGATTCACGTTATAAATTTCAGTGTTAATATTTTTTATTTTATTTATTTATGTTTTTTTTTTTTATAATAAATTTTTTAATTTTCCTGGTGTGAAATGTATGATTCATTCCCAAGTTTTTAACTTCTGATATTCCGTATCGTTCAAAACAAAACTTGATCAATTGACTTTGAAAAGAAAAATATTGTGTATTGCACTAAAGATCAAAGTTAACGTTAACCCTCTAAGTGTCAAAAGTATTTTTCTTTCCGAAAAGGGGGGGGGGAACTGAAGTGATTTTAACAATTACAGTTTTAATTCCTTACTGCACAAAGTTTCTTTACGTCACAAAAACAAACATTAATTATTTCCTAAGAGTAAGAAAAAACGTTGGTAGTTTCTCTATGCTTTTGAAAATGTAACTAATATGTAATCTTAAAAAAACATAACAGTTTCGTAGCATGTAATTTTTATATGTTTTCTGAGAAATATTTCATTTGGAGGGGTTCTCTTGTCAGTTTCTAGTGAGAAATTTCTCAAATAAATGAATAAAAAGCATCTCTATGGTGTGAAAATGTTCTAATCTAGGATAGATATAAATTTGACAACATATAATAATTGTTTAGGAATGTCCTCATAAAAATATTCTATTTGGAAAGAAGGTCAGACTTGCTTGCATTTAGTGAAAGTTCAGAAGAAGAAAGAAAAAAAACATAGTTTTCCAATGCTTTTGAATAATATGTAATCTCGGAAATATAACTGTTAGGTAGTGTATAATAATTTGTGTATTTGTTTTCTAAGAAATATTCCATTTGGGGCAGCTCCTTAGTTTGTGCTTAGAAAGTTCACAATGAAATAATAATCTTGAAAAACGGCTGTTTTTTCCCGCTGGTACACGTTCCACTTGTAGTACGTAGAGGGAATAAAAAAATTTTAATTTTGAACTTTCTTTAAAAAATATTTAAAGAAGAAACAAGTATCTGAATCGTTACTAGATAATACGTCTGTTCTGTTCTATCATTACAAATCCAAAATACATACATTGTGAAAAAAAAATACCCTTTCACTTTATTCCACTTCAGTTGTACAAGACACTAGTGTGACCAATAGTTTTGTACGTCAGCAATTGCTGGGCAATTACTATAGCAGACGAACTGAATAGAACTGATGACTTTCGGGGGAAAAAATATTTTTTTTAAAGTTTGGTGAAGTGAAAACGGAATCTGGATAATTCTATACAATCATGAATTGCTATCAAAATTACAAAGAACTTAACGTAGTAAAAATAATTAAAGTTTCTGAAAGGGTATGTAATTCGATATAGCAATGAAAATCCTGGTAAAGTAACTTTTTAAGCATCAGAGGGGAAAAGAAAAAGAGGAAGACCTAAACCAAGATGGTTAGATGTATATTTTATTATATTATGTACATTATATACATATTTTATAACCGTCGTTGAACGGTCGACCCAATTCTGGGTTTACGACTACCCATGTTGAACTCCGTAGACTTGTCATTTTGAACCCAATTCAGAAGACAAGCATGCATTTGCATCTCATGAAGAGGAAGATCACGAAAACCTCCACACGATTAACCAGCCGTCAAGAGGACTCTATCCCATGATCAGTCGTCTACCACTGAGAATATTTTACGTCAGTTCTGTAGATGGTGTGAGTCGGTTGCGAGATTCGTATCGACCCGCCATCGCTGGGATTCGAACCTGGGATCACCTGATTGGGAGGCGAGAGCTCTATCCGTAGTCATCTATCCTGAGCCACTTTGGGTCCGTAGGAAAATATTGTTACAGCTCTATAAAATTAAAAAGAAATAAAAGAAAGTTAAGCCTAATAGGAAAGTTAAGCCTAATAATGCTTTATTCGCAGGTGGTCTCGCTCCCTCCTTTCATTATAAGCACCAACTCCTGCTAGTAGTTGTGATAACGAACGTAATGCTTTTCTTTCAATATCTTCGTGATATTTTCTTATTCATATAAATATTGAATTGTTTAAACAGATAAATGTTTAAAAAAAAAGAAAAAAGATTTCCTTGAATAAATAAAACACCGAAATAGTAAGAAATATAAGCCGAAACATCCACCTGTTGAATTCCGTTCTGTGTCCATAATGATACCGCTTGCTTTTCTTTTTCGAGATCACAGGTGGATTAAGGAACAAAAAGAAAGAATAAAAAAGAATATAAATGTATATAGACAGAATAAAAAAGAAGAAATAGAGAACGGACGAAAAGTACCGTTGCTATATAATAATCGGCCCTTCTCAGTGGCACAGATAAAAGGGCACAAAATAAAATGAAAATGTATAAAAGTAACAAAAACTAGAGGGGTGGGGAGGACCCGAAGTTCGCCAAGAAAACGGGGTGGTTGGGGTGGGGGGCAGCCAGAAGAGAATGTTCCAGAAGGAAGCGGTGGAATATATGTGGAATACATACACTTACTTGACATCGTCGCTTTTTGAGGCAACAAGAAGTGATTTTGTTCTTTTATTTTGTTCCACTTTTTTTTTTATTCATTTTAGTTTTACTCTTCTTTATAGTATCAGCCAATTTCTTTATTTTTTTAAAAAACATTTTTATTCTTGTCTAGTAGCTAGTGACCGTGTTAGAAAAAAAAAAGTTTTGAAGAAAGGGGGGAAAAAATGAAAAATAAACGTGCGAATAAATATTCTAAAATAAGAAAAGTAGAACGTTTTTGAAGGAGTAATAGTAGTCATAATAATATTAAGTTATTTGCTTTATGTTATTTTTATATTATTGTTATTATTTTGACGAGGTCTGAAAAAGTGTTTGGGGGTTTATGTTATTAAGCATTCTGAAATGATTCATTTGCTACCAAAATTCTTTTATAAATTACCTTTTCATTATTAAAAGAATTTAATACGAGTGTTCGTAAAATGTCGATAAATGGAAATAAATTTGTTTCATCGATTAAATTTTAAATTAATAAAAAAATAATGGGTTATTTAGGCGTATAATAATGTAGAAGTGGCTATATAATATTTGTTTCTTGACTTCTTTTTGCTATAGTAATTTTAATAGATGACTTTTTTTTTTTTTTTTTTTTTTAAATTCATTTTTCTATGTTAAACGTTAGGATCATTGCAATTTGGTATTTAATGAATTATGGACTGACAAATGCTTTAATATTTTTTTAAAAAAAAGTTCATTTTGGATAAGTTAGTAAATAATATTAATTTATTTTTATATTTTTAGGAATCCAAACAATATAGCGTTATAATGACATTTCAAGTACATAAAAAAATTCCATCACTCACTTTTTATTTTTAAAAATCTGTGACTTCTTCTTTATATTTTGAAATTCCGGCCTAATTTCCTATCTTCCTATCAATTATAATTTTCTATTTAATTGCCAATAATTGGTGAATTGTTGATTTCCTATCCAACATTGCTCATATTACGTAATTGTAATAATCAGTTAAGTAACTTTTAAGCATATTTTGGAAACAGAAACATTTATTCATTCGTAATGTTAAATTTGTTACAGTGTCGAATGAAATAATAGGTTAAACTTTTAAATGAAAATTGCGAATGAATTTTCATTCACTATTAGAATTTTAAATAATATTACTAATTCTCAAACTTCTGCCTATCATAAATTTTATTTAAAAATTATTATTATTAATATTTAGTATGACATATGTATTTAAAAAACATATAGATTTCATCAAAACCTTTTATTTCGTATTTAATAACCGTCGTTGAAGAACCGACCCAATTTCGAGTGTACGACTACCAATGTTCAACTCCATTGCATTGAACCTAATCCAGAAGACAAGGGAACTCCACGATCAAGTATTGGGAGAAAGTTTGTCTTCGTGGTGAACCTTTTTGTGGAACTAACCCTATTTGCGTTACACGGCGAGGAAGACACCCCACGGTTAGTCTGAAAGCAATTGGACTCTAACCAGTGATCCGTCTACCACTGAGGGTATTTTACGTCAGCACTGTGGTCAGTGCGAGCCGGGTGCGGATTTCGTATCGGCCAGTCACTTCTGGGATTCGAACCCGGTTCACAAATGTTTGTAACATTTCAGGAATGTTAAATACTTATATTTATATAAGCATTTTATATTTATAGCTGAAAAGTAAACTTAACCGAATAAATGGTTTTTATGCCATGTTCAAAGGTATCGTGATAGAATCGCTTAATTTAACACACTTATCAATTCCATCGCACATTATTTCATTTTTAAATTTACCAAAGATTTCTAGTGTTCCATTTTGGTGTCCCCATAAAAGGTAGAAATTTTTATTTTTTTTTTTTTTTTTTTTTTTTTTTTTTTTTTTTTTTTTTTGAATTTACAATTTCTAATCGTTTTCCTCTAAATACATTAGTATATAATTTTTAAAAAGAGCTGCTTTAACACAAATTATGCAGTTTTTTATACAAACAGCTTCATTTGCATTAATGATATTGAAAAACTTAGTAATGACTTGTAATACTACTTTCTTAAAAAATGATTTTACTTTTATTATTTTTTACCATCTTTTAAAATGTATTATTTTTTTCCTTTATTTTTAGGTGTTACCAAGTTGCAAGTTTCGTTCCTGTATCAACGGCGTGTAAATATTTATACTTTTTTTACTTTTTAATTCATACTTTTTAGGTGCAGAGGATGCGCAAAATGTAAATTTGGAATAAAAGAAACAGAAATTCAATTCATGTTTTTAAAATTTGTAAAAAATAAAAAAAATACTTTTTTCCTTCAAATTAATTTTTATTTTCAGATTCATGAGTTTCTGTCCATTGTTGTTATTCAAATTAATGATTTAAAATTAACTTTTAATAATATTTTTTATTTAATTTGTCTTTAATTAATAATTTTTGCGTTATATTTTATTTACTTTTGCAGTTATTTTGAATAATTTTTTTATTAAATTTGAATAACTTTAAATCAGTTCTTCGGTGGTAATAGTGACTAATGCTGTAACTTATTTAATCATAAATATATATTTATTTTTTCATTCATAATTTTTATGTCATCATTAACTTAAATGAATAGAAACATCTATAGCGATAGTATCAGGCTAAATTGTAAAGATAATGAACATATTTTGCCTTTCCTCGCATTAACTGTATTTTATTTGTTTGCTTGTATTCAATTGTTATCTGTATTTTTGGAAGTTAAATAAATGTGAAAATATATTTTTAGTTTTGTTTTATTTTGTGCATTGTTTCATTTTTTTGACCAATTTCTATCTAGACATATAGCCAATTTTTTTCTCTCCTCCAGTTAAGTAGTTAATTATTTTATAAGTAAAGAGCAAGGATGTATGAGTTGTTATAAATTAATTCATTAAATTTTTTAAGATACATTATAATAAAGAAATGCCATTTGAAATATTTATATTCATTATCATTTAGTAATATTCTAACATTTTAATTATTACATTTCTTATGTAACAAGCTGTGTTACATAAATTAATCAAATACTCTTTGAATATATAAAATAATAATAATAATTATTGAGTAATATAGAAAATCGTCAAAAACACTTTAAATAGAAAATGTATCTATGTTTTTTCCTAACTGAACTGATTTCAGTTTAACTAACTGAAATCAATGTTTTTTCCATTCACTTATTATTATTTACTGTGTATTTATCTTACGAGCATAGTAACTGCCAACTTTTATAAGTAATAATTTATTTTAAAACTCGTAAAATATGTTATTATTAGTTTCCAAATTTTCGTTAATTTTGAAAATAGTACATAAAACTCCTCAAAATTGCAATTCTTAATTTAATAATGTAGCTTAAATTAATAATATAAGCAAGATTTCAGAAAAAAAGTCAAAGGGAAATTCTAATAATAAAAAAAAAACCCTCTTATTTTATGTTTTTATCGAACTGTTTTCAATGTATTTTATTATTATTTATTGTATTAAACTTTTATTCTAATAATTGAAAATAAATTTTTAGAATGCATTTTAAAATGATATATTAAGCAAGAGTTTCCTGTCTTTAAAATTACATTTATAATTGAGTAAAAAATAATCATTTCGAAGGCTGAGGAAATTAAAATGCTTCCAGCATATGGTGTAAATTAATGCAAATTTATTCTGAATTTTTCTCTTCAATAGCTGCTGATTTTATTATTCAAATGTAAATTTCTATTAATTTTTTGAAGAGATATAATCAATAAAATGTTATTTATTGTATTATATTTCAAATAATTATTCGTGAGACTATTAAAAAAGGGTACAAACTGAAATCATTTAGAGTTGTAAATAAAAGTTCAGATAATATTTTTAAAAAAAAAGTATTTTGAATTAATAAAGTTTTAACTTCTTAATTCTTATATCTTTACATCTCTCTTATTTATATTCGAATTTAATGTGATTTATTTAATTTTTCCTTTATATTTAAAAAATAATATTTTGAAAAATCTAAATCAACAATGAAATGTATCGCTAAATCAAGATAAACATTTACAAATAATTGTTTGCTAGCGTTCAAAATTAAGTCACACTCAAAAATTTCTTGAATTCAAAATGTAAAGTAAAATCGACAGAAAAATTCTCTTGAATTCAGACAAAATTATTTAAGTACTAAACTTATATATGTTTGTTGCTCCCATTCGAATTTAATGTTAAACAAATTCAAATATTGTAAAGTGAACATTAATTGTTTGTAAGAGTGTTCAGAATAAGGTCACTCATATGAATTACTCATAATTAAACGTAAACACAAAACGAACAATTTTTTTTTTTCTATAAGGAAAAATATCTTAGAACTATTTATCACATCTTTCATACGTCATCCTGATTTAATCGTTAATGTCAATTTAATAAATATAAATAAAACTTTTGATACTAAATTAAGAAAAGTAAGCCAAAGAGAAATTCAAAAACTAATATAAACCATATCTCGGATTTTTATTTTCGTATATTGCTACATTAGATTAATTATATAGAAACACAGACGACTTGTATGTATAATTGGAAATACATGTTTCGACTCATTTGGGGGTGTGACTCAGATATTTACGGACTTAGAACATTTAGTTTCAGATAGAACTTAATTAAACCTGGTTAATTGTTATGTTATACTGATTTAATCGTTACAGTCATTTTAATAAATATAAGTAAGATTTTAGGTAATAAATAATGACCAGTAAGCTAACGAGAAATTCAAAAAGTAATGTAAAACCAATTTCGATTTTCATTTTCGTATATTGTTACGTTTGATTAATTGTATAGAAACGTATATATATATATAATTGAAAACATATGTTTCTATTCATTTGGTTGTTGGAGTGAGAACATTTTATTTCATATATAACATAATGAAACCTGTATAATAATTTGTGAATGAAATTGCATACTTTTAAAATGATTTATACATGAAATAATTATAAGGAACTATTTTAAATCCATCTAAAATCAACGAAGTGTGCCTAACTACTGAATTAAAACACATTGCATTTTTGGTTTGAGTATTATTTTAGAATTTCTCGTAATTATATTCCTTTTTTAAATATACCGCTTGGTATGCATCACTAGGCATGATAATATTATAATTTTCTATTTGCATATCGTGTAATATATTTGAAGATAACGATCAATGACCGTATTGTATAAACCCTTAACTATTTCATTTCGAACTCCTAGTTTAAATGTTAATCGTACTTAATGAAAGGGCCCTCCGTGTGCAACGGAATTCCGTGTGGATTTGAATCGATGCAATTTTGCATCGACTCAAAACAGTTGTTCCACGAAAACTTTAATTCCATCCGAATGCTGCACGCAGCTCTTTCCGAATTTCGGATAACAGCATTTTGATGAGGATGAGGACCAACCAATAGAAACTTCAGCAGCAGTCGCGCCCATTGATGACAGCGGCTGACGTGCGTCTGTTAGATGGTTGCCACAATGGGAACACTTACAACGCCAAATTTGGCGTTATCGCTTGCAGATTTGGCTATTATTCTCTGCTTGGATCTGGAATGAATTTTACTTAATCTTGTTATTGCATTTAATATTGTGATAGCCCTTTTCCATATTTATGAATGCGTGCGTAGATGTAAATAAATAATTTTTTAACTATAAACTTATATTTTGTTATTTTCATAATTTGCGATATTTCGAATAAATATATCAAAAGAAGGTAGCAATATTTATCAAACACAGTTACACCCAGTTAATCGTTCAAATAAAACATGATAAAAATAATATGGTTTGGGAGTTTTAAATGTTGACAAATGAAGCTATTTTACAGCAATTTAATTTTTTTTATTTATTAATTTATTTCGTAAATATTGTTACAATGCTATATTACCAAAGTACGGTGAAACCTGTTAAGTTGACCACCTATGTTACTTGATCATCTGTCTAAGCTGATCTTAATGAAAGAGAAACCAAATGGCATTGGCAATTGATATTTTTTTCTGTATGAGGTGACCATCACTAAATTGTTGTCGAAACGAGTGGTCAACTTGCACATGTTTTACTGTAGAAGGAGAAAATAACATAAGAGTTACAAATCGAACTGTGTTGTGTATACAGTTGTGAATAAGCATTATCGTTAGTGGTAATCAGTGGTTGCATTGAATTCTTTTCAAAATAGGGTGGAATAAAACCTGTATTTATATATTATTGATGTTTGATTATTACAAAAATTAAAATCAAACATTCTTTCACCATCTTAAAACAAGTAACCTAATTTTCTTAACATTAAAGTAATTTTAATTTCTTAAGTTGAGATGCAAATTGATAAAAAATAAATATTTTCTCTAAAAATTTAGTAACGCGTTTATTACTCATAAAACTTAATTCTTCCGTTGTTTCATAATTACTAATTTGAAAAGGGGAGAATTTGGTGAAACTGCGTTAATGCCACCAGTAAAAGCACGCCAGTAATTTAAATCCAATAATCAAAATATAATTAATAAATGATAATAATATTTTTTTTCTTTAATTTTCGATTCCGTTTGACTGTATTTTTCAAAACAAATTTTAATAACGCCTTTATTACTTTTTTTTGTTGCCTTTGATTATTTCAAAAATAAGATGCGAAAATTCACCTAAAAAATATTTTAATGCATCAAAACACAATTTACAATGAGTGAGTGAGTAGCAGAATTTTTCTCTCACAGAAATTTTTTAACAAGAGGAAACATTTATTAAACATTTTCAAAAAATCTTGCTTTTCCTAAAAAATTATTTTACATGCGCAAATTGTTTGTCAATCCACAGTAATAATAAATTTATGTACAATAATTATAAATCAGAAATTTAAAAAAAATAAACAACGCTCTTTTTAAATATGTTAAACAAATATGTCATGTGATAAAAAGAAAAATCAGTTCAGCAACTTCTTTAATTTTATTTTTCGGATTTCCAGGGGTATCAAGGGTTATCCCCTTTAAAAAAAATCAATAAAATAATTATTTTCTTTAATTTGTGTGGATAAAATTTTAATAACGTATTTATTACTCATAAAACTCCTTTTTCAAATTACCCTGCCGAAGTGATTTGATTTGGAAAATGTCAGCACGAAAAGACAATTGGCGCTCTCCAAGAAATAACCAAAGATTGGTGACTCCCGCCAAAGTAACTTCCCTAACTTTATTGTATTCACCCACTTAATTAAATGTTCTTTTATTTATATAATCGCTCGCTCACTGCGACTTTTGGCGAAGTGAGGCCGTCGCCAAGACAGTAACCCCACTAGCCAGGAAATACCTAACGAGTGACGTAAGCATGAGGCAATTTCAAACTCAGCCACTCATCGTGCGCCCTGTAATAACCCCTGCAAAATGTCTACACCTAAATCACTTTTATTCCGTGCGCCAAACGTAATTGGAGGTCGATTTCTGTTTTGGAGTTCGATTGGTGCAGCAGATATGCATTCTCCCCTATTAACATAACCAAAGGCATTTCTAATAATATGCCTTCGAGAAATACGGTTATTTGTTATTGCCCCAAAAAGGTAATTACGCTCTGTTGAATAGACAGTCATATCAGTACTGTATCATAATAATACAGGCAGAGTTATTGAGATCTGTTCCGTACACATTTACATTCTCTTCCCGAAATTGATGTTTGTACTGCCTGTACAGTCAGTCTATGTTCAGAGAGTAGATTTGAGTAATGATGCATTGATAATCAATCCAAAGCTTTGCCGGATTATTATTAGTCCCAATCTTGGACATCTAATAATTTATCTCCGAAATTATAATTAACAGAGTCGAGTTAGTTAAAATGATTTTTAGTTGATCATTTAGATTAAAACAGTCTGAAGGAAACAAAGAGTGGATACTGTAAGAAATACCCCTCCCCCCCCCCATAAAAAAACATACTAACAAACAGGTTTTATTGTGACGAGATATTTATAATTTTGAACATAAAATAATATTCGTAGAAGCATAATTGTTGTGGGGATCAAGAACTAAATTAGTTCTTATTTTTTGAATATACGAATATTGAACGTAAAAGTCTGTCATGATAATCTTCCATAGAAAAAATTTCTCGGGGTCTGAAAATATCCCAAGATTTTTTTGTGAATTCCTCTGAAATCAGTATAATCTTGTTTCATACTACATTTTTTGATGAATTCCACTGAAATAAGTATCATATTATTTCATATATAATTTTTTGTGTTATTTTTTCATAATATTAGCCAGGGTTAGTTCTTAATATAATCCGGTTGTTTTAAAAAATTGGAGGAGAGGTGGAAAATGGGAAGAACTTTTCATATTAAGGGTCACAATTCATTAAAAGACAACGCATTCTGCTTTTGATATCATAAATCATCGAATGATATATAAAAATATCATTAAAATAAAAAATATTCAAGTATTTGAAAAAAATATTACAGGAAAAAATATTCAAATGTTTTAAAGAATATGCTCTAATATCTTTGATATCAAATTTTTTGCTCTCATATCATGGAAATCAATCGAAGCTTAAATAACACTAAATTCTTTATATATTTTAAAGAATGTACTCAGATATATCTTAAACATCTAATGATTTGCTCTCGTATCGTAGAAATCAATTGAAGCTTAAATAAAATAAAAATATTCAAACATTTCATATAATATGCTCTAATATTTTTGATATCAGAAAATTTGCTCTCATATCGTAGAAATCAATTAAAGCCTAATTAACTCAAAAATTTTAAAGAATCTGCTCTAATATCTTTGATATCAAATGAATTGCTCTCATATCAAAGAAGCCATTTAAAACTTAAATAACACAATATTCAAATATTTTAAAGAATATGCTTTGATATGAAATGATTTGCTTTTGTATCAGAGAAATCATTTAAACCTTGAATAACACAAACATTTTAAAGAATATACTGAAATATTGTCACTAAATGATATTTGACTGTCATTATAATAGAAATTTTCAAACAGTTTTAGCGGGTTCAAAGAATATGCTAAGATATTCTTGTCATAAAACTATTATAGTTTGAAAAAAAAAAAGTTTATTTAAAAAAGAAAATAAATAAATAAATGTCAAACAAATGTTGCTACTGTATGTATATAAGTTTACAAATTTTATGGTTTTGCAATCGAACTTGAAACAAAATTATAAATTTCGTTCATAAATGTATCCAAATGTACTTTTTAAACAAAAACATTTCCCCTTGAAAGAAGCCATGAGGTCACAGGGGGAGAAGAAAGAGACGAATACTCTAGGAAAGAAGTTACGAGCACGGTACAGTGTATAGGATAGCGCCATCTATTGTTAAGATTGTCATTTTCTACCATATCGCCGATCTTTTAATACGGAAGTGTGTGTCACATATATAAAAAAAATGAACGAAAACTTTTCATTTATTAAGTTCAAGAAGATCGGGAAAAAAAGAATTTTCGATGCTAAGCTAGACGCATCAACAGAATATTTTTCAATTTTATGTGATAAGTTTGTATTAATGTTTGTTTATCAAATTTATGTCTCTAACAAAGTACGTGAATTCATAGATTTGCCAAATATGATAGACTAGAGATAAATAGGATATTTTTACTAAATTCAGATTTAAAGAGATAAATAAATGAGAATATTAAGAAATAGTTTGAATTATATACATAATATATTTAGTATTCAAGATAAAATATTACATAAAATTATGATTTTACCACTTAATAAACTTTTAATTGTTGCATTCGATTTCAGGGTCGGAGAATAGTGGTTAGTGCCAAGGGATGCAATGGTATCCATTTCAAGCTCAATGTTAAGAATGGAAAACTCATTTCAAAATTTATGTTGTTAAAATTCCAAAGCAAAAATACAAATTTCAGATGAATCTATCGTTTTTACCATTCATAACCTGTCTTACTCAAATCCTTTATATACGTATACCAAAGTAGGATATAATGTGCCAGTCAAACATGATACAAAAATCTAAACTTTCACAACGATTTGTTTAATCAGTGTCAAAACATACTTTTAATTATGAATGGAACACTCAGCAGATTAAATATTTAAACACTTCATACCGAAAAAGAAAGACAAAATGGAGAAATAAAGTTAATTAAAAAAAATTGAAATGTACAAAATGAATGGTATAAAAAATTATTATTATAAATTCAACATTAAATAATACAGCTTTTTATTTGTTTCCAATATTATCATTTTAAGCCATTATCTAATCGTTGCAGGATCTCTAATCTAATCGTTGCAGGATTTTATTTTTTTTCGATAACTTCGATTTTTCTACTCTTACCTTCCAATTTACACCAACTGTTTTTGTTTTTATTGCTTTTTTGACGAATAAACATGAAGTACATCCTTTGTTTTTTGAGAGTTCATTTTAAGTCCTGCTTAAATTCTAATTTCCCCTCGATCGTTAGTTAGTTCTTCTGGTTTGTTAGGGTTAATTGAAATAATTAAAACTTCATCAGCAAAGCGATGATGACTAATTTTTTTAAACTCCTATTTAGTGTCTCGAATACCTATATCTTCCAGAACAGTCAGGTTATGTTCTGTCCCTTTAGCGTATAGTTTGTCTAAAGCAAGAACTCCCCTAGCCATTCGTCTGGACCTATGGCGGTGACTATGGTAACGAGGTATAACTATTTGAAAAAGGGTTGTGGGGTCACTGTTTAGGACAGGTTTTGACTCGGGTCGGCGAGAGAAAGGGAATCTTCGGTCTATTGTGTTAAGCCCTAGAGTGAAGAGCCTCCCTGAAATGCGCTATTTTGTATACCAACTATACTTCTTTATTCTGTTTGGTTTAAGCTTTATTTTGATCTATTCTGTATGCGTTTCTTTCGAATTTGTGTGACGATATTAAGGGTATTTTCATTAAACAAAAACATCAAAGAAACAACAACATGAAATTATTGAATATATGATAGTTAATTATAGAAATAGAAAAGAAGTAACATACCAAAGTAATAAGTTCAATTTTAGCTAAAACAGTTCTTGAGTTTTCTGCGATAGGTTAATGAAAGTATTTTAATAACCTTTCATTTACATGAAGCAATATTTCAAGTTAAATGTGGAAATAAACAATTAGTGACACTACAAAAAAAAGCACAAAAAGAAAGACATTTTTACAAGTGCAACTCCAGCTAAAGAATTTCTTTTTACTTATTTCCAGTTTGTGACGATATTTGGATGGCCTTTGATTTTACGGGAAACAACAAGGAAGTAATAGAAGAAAAATCAGAAAGATAGTTTATAAGTATCATTGAGTAACTCATAATTGAGATTATGTTTTAGAAAATTCAACTTATTGGAATAAAGTTATGAAGCTCTAACGGAGAAAAGTTAAGTTCTTTAAAACCCACGCACTTATGCTAATATTATCATGTTGCTTCATGACTGATAGGTTAAAATAATATTTGTCAATCTTGTTATTAATTGTTTGCATTGTTCCTTAGAATAAAACTTAATATTACTTGTTATTATTCTACCTTATTGAATAAACATGGTGAAATCACACTTAATACTAGGTTAAACAAATAACTAAATCTAATTGATCAACAATGCTTCTTAACAAGCAATGCTAAACAAAATTCAAAAGCGATTTTTTTTTTCTCTAATTCTGAATATTTTAAGGAGAAAGAAGTTGTTTGAAAGTTCATTTTAAGACGAATAATACAAAAAGAAAATTTATTTTACAGAGAAAGGTAAGTTATGTTTGCTAAATAAAAAACTTAAATCTTTTGTTTAACTTAAACTCAATAGCATTTGGAAAGAAAAAAATTAATCTTGATATTTCAAAGATAAAAAAGGTACTTGCAATATAATATTGTTAGAAAAAAACTATAACTTTAATCATGAATTTCAACTGAGATGAGCGTTCTGGTTACTTAATATTGTTACAAAACTTATTTCGAGGGGGGGAAAGTATAGTATATTTATTACACATTATATACTAAAGTATATTTATTAATGGTATATTCATTTATTACCTTGGAAGGTAAATGTTTTAAAGAGGATGAAGTACACTTGTAAAAAATATACATTTATAAGTCACATGTTTAGTAATGCTAAAGATAAATTCCTTGCTACTTATTTAAAAAATTATATTAAAAAAATAACCTATAAGGGTATGACAATAATATTTTAAGAGAAAAGAGGACTCTTACAATGTTACTGAAAAATATATTTTGAGACAAAAAAGTAAATAGATGAATACAATATTTTTTGAAAAGATAATAAGAAGAAAAGGCATTTTTTATACTTATAGTAAAGTAAATGCTTTCAAGTGGTTAAATTTCCCTTGTAACCTAACATAAGTCAAATGTTTAATAATACTCAAGTTAAATTCATTGATGTTGATTTTATTAATTCAAAATCGTCATATGAGAGTACAAACATATTGTTTCAGAAAATAAATTATTATTTAATAATACTGGAATCGAAATTAAAAGTTTTAGTGTGGTTAATTCACGCTTGTAAACAAAACAAAAAAATAAGCTTAATGTTAAATTTTTAGAAATTAAATTTAAATTTGTGTACAGTATAACTATAGTATTTAAAAGGTGACAATGGTTGTTATGTTATTTGGAAATTTATTTCGAGATACAAAATGAAAAGGAAAGAAAGCACAATTATTATATCTAAAGATGTATTATATCTATTATAATCATGATTTGGGAGAAAAAAAAGCACATTTATTTTATATAAGAGTTTATTATATTGATTATAGTAATGATTTGGAAGGCCAAAAAAAAAAAGGAAAAAAGCGCATTAACTCTATCTGAGTATGTAGTCATAACTTGGGAGACAGAAAAGAAAAGCATATCTATAGTATCATAGGTTGTAAAATCTTTAGTGTAGTAAAATGTTTACAATAAAATATTTGATAATGCTGAAGTTAAATTCGTTGATATTGTTTGCTTTTTTCTTAAACTTAATTTACTAATTAAAACTAACCTAAAATGTAATTACGATTTTTTTTTAAAGATGAAGAATTTACATGTAATATAATGTTGATGGAAAACTTATTTCGACGCAAGCGATTAAAATATGAAAAAAGTACTTGGATTGTTCCTAAGAAATAAAGTTTTAACTTGGCCACACACACATTCGTTAATTAAAAAAAACTAAAGTTACTTGTTTACAAATATTCCAATTCTGTGACACTAAAGGGCATTCAAAATAAAAACAAGAAACTAAAGTAATAGACTTGATAGAGCTAAAATTGAATTCTATAACATTAAAAGAAAAGAATCAAACTTAACTTTGATATTTTTAAGAGGGAGAAAATTTTTAAACAAACAATATATTTAATCAAGCTAACCCTAACAACAATTTTACCATGGTCCCAGTTGGGGTCAGTATTTATCCTATATAAACATGCACCGAAGGACCCATATTGAGATGTCTAGATTTGTTAATATGGGTCCTATGGATGGTGTTTTCAATATAAATGTAAACAACAACAATCTCGTGGCCTGCTCTACTTCCGGTTGCAAAGTATACAGCTGCTTACTACAGTTTATTCTGCGAGGCGATATTCTCAAACAAATATAGTTTTGTTTTTAATAAAAGAAATAAATTATAAAATTTATGAGTTCAAATCTGCTGCATTTCATAAGATATTAATGATATTGCGTCATTCTGGTGAGTTTGAAGTGAAAATTTGTTTTAGATATTTATAGATGTATTGTTCAAAAAGGTGATGTGGTTGCTAGATTAAGAAAGAAATTGCTTTTTTGGCTCTCCTCTTTTTCAATCCCTTCTATCCTTCTATTAGTTCTCACTATATATATATATATATATATACACATATGGATCTTTTTCTATGTGTGTAATT
>NC_092206.1:97483194-97579109 GCF_043381705.1 Parasteatoda tepidariorum
AATCATATTTTTTTTTGTAAGTAAATAATTGATTAATTTATATCTATTCATAAAGTTAATTAATAGGAATTTGTGAATAAAAATTAATTTCTGGCAATTTCTTAAATAAAATATTATAAATTTAAAAATTGTTTAAATTTACTTAATGCATTAACGCATTAAAAGTGATACATTACTAAGTTGTGTTATTTAAAATACGTCAATTGAAATTATTAAAAATGTAAGTGAATTAGTTTCCATTATTCGTCCGAAATTAATATTCTGTGTTGAGCAAAATACCAAATAACAGGACCCTATTGGCACAAATTCACAAAAGCAGGACCCTGGTTGACAGAATGTGACTTAACGCTTATTTTATATTTACAAATATAATGAATAGTTTTTTCACAATTTTACAACAGCAGGACCTTTCACAAAATGTTTGGAAAGACCCCTGGTAACGATAGTTGACTAGAACTCTTAAATTGTACAATTATAATATTATTCAATTCCTATTATTAGTTCACACTCTCCCTATATTTATCTTGTTCAAATTTTCAATCGTTGATAAAATACCTTTTAATCATCCACTCAAGTTCAAATACATTTTTTTTTTAAACTTGTAGTGGATGAACAATTGATGTTAATACAGTTTTTTCAAATATTAAATTTAATAAATTAATTTTACTTTTAAATGAAAGAATTTTTTTTAAATTATTTAAAAAAAATTAACTAAAATTAATTTTTTCCTTGTTGACCTATCTAGGAATTGACATTACTTTTTTTTTTATTTATATTACTGGTTACTTGTTTTTTACTGCTTGTTGTTGTTGCAAGCCGTGCACCATCATACGTTAGTGTTAGCATATTTTTCGAGCTGCGAGATTAAGTTCATTTTACAAATTATCATTTAGGTTTATTGTTTATTGGTTAGGTTTACTGTTTATTGGTATATTGTTGACAAGGTAAGAAGTGTTTTATAAAGATTCTTTTTTTCAAATGGCAATTCTTACGTCTTGAAATGACAGTAGGTCTTCAAATAATAAATCAGGTAACAAATACACGTATGCAATAAATATTACTCAAGAAAGTCTCAAAACACAAGGATCACGTTATGAGTCAAATGGCTTCAAAATACACCGGAAACAGTAACCCGGAAGTAAAGGCAGTAAAATACTTGCAGTGCACCCTAGTGTAGAAAATATCATATAGGGCCTACATTAGCTGAATAATGAATATAAAATATCTGGTGAATCGGACAATTCTATATAGGGGGGCCAATATCGGAAAAATAACGGCTCTTTTGAACACTTATTGAGCCAAGATTCGTGAAGATTGGTCCAATGAGGGCCCGAGTTATTTTGTTGCCACTAGGGAAAATTGAATTTAATGAAATTAAAAAAATTAACTTTCCTATTTTTCTAAGAAGAAGAGCAATTTTGTTATTTGCATAGTTTTTTAGAAATTTTTTTTAAAAAAGTATCTACATTTGTAACCGCAAAGATATTTATTTTTTGTTTTTTTTTTTAAATTTTTACAAATGAAAAAATTAAGATGACTTTTAATTCTTATAAATTGTGAAGTGAAAATATAAAATTGTAAAGTAAACATTAAATTTAAGGTTAAATACGAATTAAAATAAACATTTAAAAAATCTAATAAAATCACATTTTTTTATGATCATTACAAATAATATGTTACTGTAACAACCACGTTTTTTAATTTTTGTTTTATTACCGTCTCTATCCCCTGAGCCACCATGGCTCTAACAACCACGTTTGAAGAAGAAAAAAAACGGAAAAAACTTTTTTGTGGCCTTAGTATGTTTTTATGTAAAATTCTATCAATATCTATTTTGAACCCTACTCTGTAAAAATAAAGGGTTTCTCAAAACTGAGCAAAAATGTGTCAAAATAACACCGAAACAAATAATAGTCGTATTTAAAAAACCCGTGTATTCGAAATTGAATCAACATATATGCACATTGAGCAAAATGCTTTGTCTTTAAAGTGAAGTGTGTAGGAAAAATGTTTGTTGCCTACCGATTGGATTCGAACCAAGGACCTTTGGAATCTTAGTAGGATGCCCACATAAATGTATTGCTCATAAATGAGCTATGCTATTTCAATATTGATTGCATGGGGTTTTCAAATTCGACTATATTTGAAGACTTTGGAGGCAAAGCAGTTACCATCTACTATTATAACTATTGTTTATTTTTAAATTATTTTTATTATTTTTAAATTATTTTTATTATTTTTAAATTATTTCTATTGTTTATTTTTAAATTTATAAAATATTTCAAAGAAGTAAATCAATCAAAACCATTAAATGCGTTTTTAAATGTTTCAAAAATATATCCCAATACTCCTTACGCTGCTATAACGTATTTGTCATTATATACTGTTTTAGCATTTGAAATCAGGGTATGGTTCAAATTTCTTCAACCTTAATATGGGTCTAAGTTTTTCGATGTTATTCCTGTTTCTTAGATTCAGATTCGAATGGAAACATAATCCAATTTAACAGTTTATTCGGGTAACAGCAAATTTGCACTTTATTATGGTTTCAGGTAGGGTAAACTAACCAGTGAAGGAACACTTAAGCTTCTCTTGCCTTTTAAAAAATCATATTAATTTCAAAATTCGTAATTTTAGTTAAATGACAGTGTCAACATATTTGTTACTAAGTGCAAATTATGTAAAAGAATTGTAGAGAACTTACATAATATTGTTTTAAAGTTTTGGAGGTTCAAATTACAAGAATTAAGAAGACCAAGTGAAAGAACAGCTCTTACCAGTGAATGAACACCCAGAAAAGGAACACTTAATTTTGGTTATTTTTTAATGCTCTTTATGAATTTATAAGCCATACAAATATTTAAAAAACAAGCCTATTCTTGAAATTATAACAAGTAAATACTTGGAAAATTGTAACTTTTTTTTGTAATCATGAATTGAAAATTAAAGTGTCAACATATTAACACATACTGTTCATTCACTGGGAAATCCATGCCCAATAAAAGAACATGCCTATTCCCTCACTGTTTAGAAGTTGTTTTTCGTATTTTTAACATACTTTTGATGCGGAACATCACTAAAGGTGCAAGAAAATTAAAGTTTATCTTTTATTTTCACTAACTTAGAAAAAATACCAGTAAAGGAACACTTGTTCCTTCACTGGGTTTTCATCGTTTGGTGATCCAGTGAATAAACACCCCTTTATCTTAGTACTTTATTATGCTATGATGCTTTAAAAAAATAAAACGTAACTTCAATAACTATTTTTGAATTCTCTTTTTCACAGTGAGAAAAATAAAACTATTGCATACAATTAATTCCACTTCAAACATATAAATACAAACACTCACCTTATAATTTTTTCAAAGAAACAAGGTGTTGCAGAGATAATAACAAATTCAAAATTTTTCCAGAGAAGTCTATTTAACCAGGTAATCCAAAACATTGCTAGATGACTTCCTATTGTTTGGCAGTAAGCTATTGTTACCAATCAATCTAAAGAAAAACTTTCAAATTCTTATTTTTAATCAATATATATGAAATGTTCCTTCACTGGGTAGTGTTCCCTCACTGGTTGGTTTACCCTACAGGTTTTTATGCCTTAATCTTAAAAGATTTTTTCTAAAAATGAGCTTAGTGACGTATGTAAAAATTATAACTATAACAAATAAAATGCAAAAATGTACAAAATTTTAATGTAAATAAATTTTCAAGGAAAATTTTGATTCTGTAAGAATGCATTTATTGATCATTTGTTGGAAGAGCTAATGAGAGTTCAAAATAGTCAAAAACTAGTTTATTTAATGGAATTGGAAAGCGTTTTCTTTTTGTTATGAATGACTTTTTTTAGCTTCCTTTTCAAATGACTTGTTTAGATCATTTTAATCCCTCCTTTGCTCTTATTGACCTCAATGCTGATTAATACTAGTTTGAAAACCTTGTCTTTCTTTTCAATTAAATACAAATTTGTGAAACACTAATTTATTTCATTTTGATTCATTTTCAAAAAAATAAACAAAAATATAAGTTAAAGGTGTGCGTTACGAAACACTAAATATAAATCTCCTGAATAAAACAATATTATGTATACATGATATAATATAAAGAATACATAAACAATATAAAGCATATGAATTAGTTTTTTTTTTTTTTGATGAATTAGATGAAATACACCATCTGTAACTGGTGAAATAAATTATATCTGTGCAAACAAGACCAAATGTTGTGAAGTTTTGATGGATCTGGTTTGTTTTCTTCACAACAAAGTGGTAGTTTCTGTCAGATATAAATATTAAATCACCTTTTGCAAACTTAGTGCACATAGAAAAAATTTCTGGTCAAATTATCGTAATGTAATAATAATTCTGGTACAAAAGAAAAAAATTTAAAAAAAAAAAACTGAATAAATAATTCAAACCGAAATATAACGTATTTAAAGCATTCATTTGGTAATTTTTTCATTCATAAGTTAACAGTTAACCGGAAAGTTTGGTTTTCAAATTTATAGCCCTTATTTCCACACATTTAGTAGCAAATACAAAACTGAAAAGCAAATTTAACTGAATAAATGATTTCAATGCCATGCTCTTAGGTATCATGATAAAAACACCAAATTTTACCTCATTTTGTAAATTATATCACATATTATAAAATTATATTTTATAGTTTATTTTACCAAAATCATAACTAAATCACTTAGGTAAAAATTACGGAGCTTTTAAGTGTTCCCATAGGACCAGAAACACGGCAAATTTTATCACTTTCTCATAGTTTTAACCCTACTTTTTTTCTCTGTGTAAATAGAATTTATAAATTTTCAGTGTGCTAAAAAAATTACAAATTAATAATTGAATATTATGAATTATAATCGAAATGTAATCATGGGATTGTCGTGATAGAGCATTTCTTTAGCGAAGTCTCATTCTTTTTATTAAAGTATGACATTTTGTGTGTACAGTAATTTGACAAATAAAGTGAACCAAATAACATTGGTTGTGGAACGATAATAAACTACTGGTTTTTCGCTCTAATTTTTTTAACTTTCTAAACACGTTTGATTTTCAAGCAATTGCAATTTGCATAATTACGAAAGTAAATTATTGGCTTACAACTTTGAGCACTGTTTCGAATTTCTGAAGTTAAATTACAGTAAAGTTTTATGCTATTTTACGTGAAAGGAAATTTAAAAGCTATAGTTATGAATTATACTAATAAAATGTGTTCACGTTCACAATTTGTTCTTAGTTAAAAAGTCAATACGCATTTGCAGTATTGTAGCGAAAATTTCTGATGATTTTATTCTGAATTGTATGATGTACAGAATGTTGCACATCAGCATTAATTATAATTTCGTGCAGAATAATAATTTTAAATAACGTTCTATTGAAGATCATATACGAAATTTTAAAAATATTGCTGAATAACATGAGGACAATGATACATTATTGAATTCAATGTTGTGCTCCTACAGTAATTTTCCCATAGTATACATATCTAACTGTTTATTTATTTTCTTTTTACTAGATATAAAAGACTCTAACATTTTTTTAAAAATATTTCTTCCTTGAATGTTGTGCTACAATACTGAGAATATTCAATTTTCTATGGATATAGCGCAATATACGGATTACAACAATATTTTACAATACAATATTGCACAATGTATTCCATAAATATCGGCAATACTGCGGAAACCATGCCATTTTCTTTTATTGTTGTGCAATCTTACCAATATTGCATACTTTTCAATAGATACCATGCAACACTGTGAATATTGTGTGATTTTCTGTTTATGCAATGCAATGCTATGAATTTTTTGCAATTTTCTATTGATGTAGTGCGTTAGTGCATATAGTGTGCAATTTTCAGAGGAGCCAGTACGATGCTGCAAAGATACTAAATTGAAAAAAAAAAATTATGGCAGCAGCGTAAGACCATCGGTATTGAGTAATTTTCTATGTATGCAATGCAATACTGCCGATATCGCGCAATTTTCTGGGATGTGCTTCAAAAAACTCGAATAGTGTTCTGTTTTCTATCAATGTAGTGCAATACTGTAGATATTATTTAGTGCACTGTTTGAGAAAAATGTGCAGTATTTCAATGTACAGAGCAAAATGCTGAAAATATAGTAGAATTTATTTAAGAAGGAAGTGCAATATTGTGCAATTTTCTCTAAATGTATTGCAAAATTGTGGATATTGCGCAATGTTCTGAGAGTGTGATACAATATTGTAATTATTGTACATTTTTCTGGTGGCTCAATACTGTGAGTGTTTGACCAAAGTAGTATTTTTTATGGGTGCAACACCTGACCTGATAGTGTACTTTGATTTTTGGCTTCAATAAAGTACGATTTAAAAAATTTGTTGGAAAAAGACGAAATTCAATTTTTGTAGTGTTTTATGATAGTCTTATAGGATTACGTAATAATGTAGCAGAAAATGAAAAGAAATATTCGAAGCATTGATAGAGTCGCGAGCAGATAGCACCGAATTGATCAACGACCGCATTACCAAGGTTGATCGTTGATGTCTTCAATATCCGGCGTGTGCCGGATAAGAATGCAACCTTTTATTATTCTTTTAGCTTCATGTAGAAAAAATTCTGGAATAGAAAGGGTTGCGAGACAATAACCTCTGGTGAATAGATGCCCCGTGTGCTTTGCACATCTTGTTGAGTAAAAGGCAATCGCCAGAAGACCCCCTGTACCATCCACAAGTACAACGACCCCTTGATTTATAAGGAAGGAAGCAGCTGTTCTAGAACTTTTTTTTATTTATTTATTTTCTTTTTCGATCATTCTGTATTGAATCGTTTACGGAAGGCATAGATTAACGACCGAGTTTTATCTACTTTTTTTTTCTTCTGCTGTCGGAGTAAATGTCCTGGGCTTAGAATGATTCGAAAGCTGGTCTTCTTCTCGGTGATTTTTCGTTCTGCCCGAAGAAAATCTTATCCTGAGATTGGATTGGAAATTGGAAAGTTAATTAATTGGATTTGGGATCTATTCTGTGCTTGTAGGAAAATAGATTTTTTGGTTTGTTTTGTGACAGATTAATCCATTTTGAAGTTTCAGTAATGGACGAAGTCCGGAAAAAAAGGGGTTTTCACTGAAGTTCTCGAATAAGGTAAATATATTATTTACATAAGTTGAGTAGATAACATTCTGCTTGCATAATCTAATATATTCTAATTATACTTATGATGGAATTTGCATAAGTGCGATAGAAATGCATATAAAATAAATTAAATTGCAGTGTTAAAAATAAAATTAATAGCAATAATTATACGATTATATGAAAATAAGTTATCTTCGATGATAGAAATTAACTGTTTCAATCCAAATTATCTGTTTAAAATTTTTTGCGTTATTTAAATAGTGATTCAGATCACAAAAGTGCATACATTTAAAAAACAAGTTAATATAATTTTATGAATAATTGAAAAATAATAATATTATAAAAAAATAACATGTTATCTTCAACGATAGAAATTAATTAAAACTATTTGTTTTGATTTTTTTTTTTTTTTTTGCCTGCAGCATGAAAGATGATGCTGTAATGCAAATAATAATACAGCTTGAAAATTACGAACGAATTAACATATTTGCATAAATAGATTCTTAAAAAAATACGATTCTAACATAATGGGTTACCTTCGATGATATATATTATCTGTTACAATTCAATTTATCTGTTTAAAATCTTTTTGTGCTATGTCAGCAGCATTAATGATGATGCTACATAAAGTATTATGTAAATAATAATTCAGATCACAAAAACAAATGAATTTTAAAAACGAATTAACATATTTACATAAATTATTAGTAAAATAAAATGATTATGAGAAAAATAATATGTTAGCTTCAGCGATAGAAGTTCATTAAGCTTATTTGTATATAATTATGTTTTGGTTTGTTTGCAATATAAATGATGGTTCCAAATGAAGATGTTATGCAAGTAATAATGCAAATTAAAATTTTTTAAATAAATTAACATAATTACCTAGGTAACTTAGAAAGAAAAAACGATTGTAAAATGCGTAATCTTTAAAGATAGAATTCATATGCTACAATTCAATTTATCTGTTTAAAATTTTAGATAGAAATTCATTAAGTTTATTTGTTTACAATTTTGTTTTATTTTGTCTGCAATATAAACGGTGATGTTAAATAAAGATGTAAAGCAAATAATAATGCAACTTAAAAACTGCAAACGAATTAGCATAATTACTTAGCTAAATTAAAAAAAATAATGCATTACTTTCAATTATAGAAATCATTTGTTACAGCTCAATTTCTCCATTGAAAATTTTTTGTTTTATGTCTGTAACATTAATGATGATATTACAAAAAGTGTTATGTAAATAATAATTAAGATCACGAAAAAATTTATACGTTTAAGAAACAAATGAACATAATAACATAAATTATTTTAAAAATAATATTATTATGAAAAAATAATATGTTACCTTCAATGTTAGGAATTTATTAAATATATTTGTTTACAATTTTTGTTCTTGTTTTGTCCGCAACATAAACGATGATGTCAAATAAATCTGTAATGCAAATAATAACGCCATTTAAACATTGCAAGGGAATTAGCATAATTACATCAGTAAAGCAAAAAAATAATACGATTATAAAATCATACGTTACCTTCGATGATAGAACTCATCTGTTGCAATTATACTTATCTAATTACAATTTTTTGTGTTATGTTTGTAACATTAATTCTAATGTTTTGTAAAGTGTTATGTAAATATTAATTCAGATCACAAAAATGTCTAAATTTAAAAATAAGGCATTAGGAAAAATATTATAATTAATTCGAAAATAACATGTTACCTTTACCGATAAAAATTTATTAACTTTATCTGTTTACAATTTTTTTCTGTGATATTGATAATTTAAAAAACGAAATTTAAAACGAATTCAGAGAAAAATTGTTAAGTTCTATAAATGAATAAACATAGTTGCAAAAACAGTTACAAAATATTTTATCTTCATTAATAGATGTTCTTTAAGTTCATTTGTTTGCAATTTAATTTTTTACTATGACTATTTATTAAAATGTGGTGTTATATCATGTTTTTAACCAAATTACCAAAAAAAAAAAACATTTTATTTAGTATCAAATTGCTGTTTCTATTAGATTTATTTTCATCACAAATGTATTTTTGAAAACATACATAAAATGATATATTTTTGATTGTTTAAAGCAATTCAAAAGCGTAATAAAACTCTTGTAACATTATTAAATGCAACAAGCAATGAAAAAGAATGCAGAAATAAAACAAAAATTATTTTAAAAACATTTTATTTACTATCAAGTATTCCTTTCCATCAAATTTTTGTTTAATCCCAAATGGATTTTTAAAAGTATAGCTTGTAATACTTAATGTAACAAAGTAAGTCAAATTAAATAAAAGTACATGATAAATTTAAAAAAAATAAACTTCAAAGAAATAAAACAAACTATATTCGAAAAGCATTTAATTTTGTATTAAGTTGTTTTTTCTATCAAATTTTTGTTTCATCACAAATGCATTTTTGAAAGCATATATAAGTTATTCATTTTTGATAGTTTAAAGCAATTATGAAACATGCAAGTTCTTGTTACATTCTTAAAAATACAAATAATTGAAAATAAGAATACTAAAGAAATAAAACAAACAGTATTCCAAAAAGCATTTCTTTTACTACCTAATTGTCTATATTTCATTGTTTAAAACAATCACTTAGAACACTAAATGTCACAAATTAAGTCAAAGTAAATAAAAGTATATGATAAATTTAAAAAAAAAAAGAAACGTATGAAGAAATAATATTCGAAAAACAATCAATCTGGTATTAAATTGTTTCTATAAAATTTTTTTTTCATCACAAATGCATTTTTAAAAGCATATATAAGTTATTTATTTTTGATAGTTTAAAAAAAATTTGAAACGCATGCAAGCTTTTGTTGCATTCCTAAAATTAACAAATAATTCAAAAAGCAAATATTAGCGAAATAAAACTATTCCAAAAAAAAAAAAAAAAACATTTCATTTACTACCAAATTGTTATTACTAAAATATTTTGGTTTCATCACAAACGTATTTTTAAAAGCCTTTATAAGTTATACATTTTATTGTTTAAAACAATCTCTTGTAATACTTAATGTAAAAAATTATATTAAATTAAATTAAATGATAAATTGAAAAAGAGAAAAGTAATAAAAAATTAAACCGACAAAATTCCAAAAACATTTAATTTACTATCAAATTGTTGCTTCTCCCAAATTTTTGTTCCATTACAAATACATTTTCGGAAGCATAGATAAATTATACATTTTTGATTGTTTAAAACAATTTCGAAAAATAAGCAAACTCTTCTAACTTGTGACATTATTAAGAAAAAAAGAAAAACGAAGAACTAAGGCAAATAATATTCAAAAAACATTTGATTTACTACCAAAATGTTGTTTCGATTAAATTTTTGTTTCATCACAAATGCAATTTTTAAAGCATAAATAAGTTGTAAATATTTTATTGTTTAAAATAAATCAGAGCCTTAAGCAATCTCTTATAATACTAAATGAAACAAATTATGTTAAATTAAATAAAAGTATGCGATAAATTAGAAAAATGAATATTTTTAAATTAAAAAAAAAAAGAAACGTACGGAAGACTAAAACAGACAATATTCCAAAAACATTTAATTTGGAATCAAGTTGTTGTATATCATAAATTTTTTCTTCGCCGGAAATACATTTTTGGAAACACATATAAGTTATATATTTTTGAGTGTTTAAAACAATTCCGAAACATAAGCAAGCAATCTCTTGAATACTATATGTAACAAATTATGTCATAGTAAATGATAAATTAAAAAAAATAAATAAACCCAATAAGAAAAGAAAAAAAACTATATTCCAAAACATATAATTTACCACCCCATTGCTCTTTTCTACCATATTTTATTTTCATTACAAGTATATTATAGAAAGTATGCGTACGTTATAAATTTTTGATTGTTTTAAACAATTACATAAACAAACTTGTAATATTTTTAAAAGTAACAAATTAAATAGAAATTATGATAAATTAAAAAAAGTGTGAAGGAATAAAACAAGCAATATTCTTAAATCATTGACATTTACTATCAAATTGTTCTTTTGGCCAAATTTTTGTTGATTGGCCAACATTAATTGTTAAGTTTTGAATATTTTATTTTGATTTGATTATTGGCCCTCATTAATTAGAGTTTTTATACTTTAAAATATTTGTAATTCTTTGCTTAAATATGCAGATTGGTACAAACATTATCAATCAATTTCAATAAATCACGTGATTTCATTAGGCACCATTCGAAACTTGACTATTTATCAAGCATGATAATCATATGTGTTATAGTTAAGCAATGGCTATACATCATAATTATGCATTGTTGGACAAAGCTACTGAGTCAAAACTGATTATGTTTAACTATTAATGCAATTAGCAATTTGATATAGTCTAAATTTCTGAACTAGTGATTAATTTCGGGAGTGACTTCGAGGAAGGTAATAATTAGTATATTTATCTGACACATGATATATACAATATTACTTTGAATACATTTGCCATAATTAAGCAGTAACTTCCTAAATTTGTAAAATTTGTAATAGTGAGCGAGACATTAATTCAAGGTAAGGTATACGAGACAATAATTTAAAGTAACAGCTTTTTTTAAAAAATATGTTAATATAAAATTTAAAACAAAACTAGTTTATTTGTTTCATTGTTTGTAAAAAGTTATAAAACTAGCAAAAAATTATTATTATTTTATTTTTATATCACCTTTTTTAGATAAAAATAAGGCATTTCTTTGCATATACGTTAAACACTTTAAAAAAAATTTCGATCACCTGAAACAAAAAAATAAAGAAAAAAACTTTTAAAGATTTTATTTAGAGGGCTATCAACTATGTTTTGAACTATTATCTTAAAAGCAAGTTCATATATTACTGGGTTAGAGATCAATGTAGTTAATGAAGCAAATTTTTAAAAATTTTCGCAATTGTCTCTGCGAAAAAACATGCATAAAAAATGAAATTCTACTTTTTTCTCTTAGTCTGTAGTTCAAAACATGTGTGCTATTATCATAAGCACTCAGGAAAAATTGTAGACCATTATTTTTAAAAGAAAATGAGATATCATGTTTAAGGTGGTGTGAAAAAAATCTAATTTTGTGAAAAAAATCACATTTATGCGAAAAATGTAAGTGTGAAGAAATCTAATTTTGAGATAAACGCATTTACAGACTTAAAATTATTAGATTCTGTTATCATCTTGCACAAAAACTGCTATAACTTTGTAAAACAAAAGAGTATAAACAAAAGTAAAGTATTTTTAAAAAGCTAAGAGTACAGCAATTCTAAATTTACAGTAAACCCAATTTCAAAATTTTTTGCCCAAAATAATGTTTTGGCACTAGTCAGATGCCTTAACAAACATAGAATATTTTGTAAAATATGCTTTATTAATAATTTTACAAGGTAGACATATTTTTTATGAAACAGTTAGGAATGTGTTTGCTTAGTTAATTATTGTTTTAATTCGATTTAACAGGTTGATTTTAATTCAAATTAAGTGTAATTCCTGTTTAGAATTATGATGAGTATATAGAAACGTTCTAGAAACTAAAAGAGTAAATAGCTTGCATATGAATTGTAATTCCTAATAACTCAGAGAGCAAGTAGATCAATGATAAAATTAACTTCGAGAAACTCAAAGAACAAGCGACTAAATGTTACTCTATGTGTAAAATGAGTCAATCTAATGTGTGTTAATCTAAATGTTTTCATTGTTAAAATCTGGAAAAATTCTAATTTAATTAGAGAAAATATCTAGAATTAGCTTAAGTTTTTTTTAATTTTTCAAAACTAATATACAGCATTAGTGCATGGTATGTAATATAATAAATGCATTGGTATATAATGTTAGAAATTTCGAAAAATGTTTTGAAGTAATATTGTTAAAATTTGCTGCAATCGTAATTCTGTCATAAGCTGAGCCATATTATTGTGAAATTAGTCCTTTTTGAACTTGGTTACAAAAAAAACTATAGCTAAATTTGAACAGAAGCATTATTCGATAAAATATCTTGTTAAACACATTTGCACTGTACAAGGAACCGATATCATGGTTCAACCTTTTCTTATGAAAATGCTGTAGCATATAAATTTAAAAAAATTTGATTTCAAAATTTAAAATGAAGAAACGATGCAAGAAAGGTAGAATCATTTGCTTCAAGAAAAAGGTCTCAAAAAATGTTATCGTTTACTATCGCATTTATTACTTATAATTTTTCAAATGTACATAACTAAAAATAATAAAAAAATCTGAATAAATCTATACCTGGGCAATCTGAATAACCATTGATTTAATGATCGGATTTTTCACTCCAGCTGGACACAATCTAAATGGTTCGAGGGTCTAATCTTAAAAGTAAGTGTAGACAATATTTTAAGTTTCGAAATAAGACACAAAAACGCATTTCCTTCGAATTAGCAAATATTGTGAAAGATTCTGTAGTAAGGACCCATTTTACTGTAAAATTCATTTATACCGTAATTTTAACAGTAATCTTTATTTAATTGCAGTGATTCAATGATTTTACAGGATACGTCACTGTAAAAATTGAGTTACATCAGATTTTTTGTTCCGTAAAAGTTTGCTGTAAAAATAAATTTTACGGTAAAATACCCCGGCACCATGAATACTAATACTTTTTACCGAAATTGGATCCAAAACTTTTTACAGTCTACCTTTTCCGACAGATTTGGATTTTTGACCTTATAAGGGCTACCCTCAATCTGGAAAATAGGTTCACAACAGTTTAGACAGGAAAGTGGTTCGAAGTTTGAGCCCCCTAAATGTTCGTTTCACTTTTTTGCATAGATCGCCATATCAAAGAAATTCTTTTATTTCTCAGGAACTGCTCAATCAATCTGTTGTTTTCAAATTTTGGTATTCGTTATTCGAAATTACATAGAATAAATGGATGTTAAAATCTATATAATTTCAAAATGTTTATTACAATTCAAAATGTTCACAAACAAACAATAAATAATAAAACATAATTTTTGTAATAACTTTTGTAATTATGCACAAAAACCTTTAGTTTCGCTTCTTTAGTTCGAGAGATATAGGGAAGATTATCTTGATCTCTCTCTCTTGCCTTAACTATAGGGACTTTACTTTCCCCTCATATCTTGGGGGTCAAGAATTCAAAAATAAAGTTTAAGAAACTTCGTTTTTATGCCTGATTCTGCAACTTTAAATATTGATTGCACTGTATAATTAACATATTCAAGATTAGACTCTCGAACCATTAAGACTGTGTGAAAATCCGATCATCAGATCAAAAGTTATTCTGAGTTATTGCACAGCAATTGATTAATGGTAGAGACCAAAGATTCCTAAATTTTCTTTTTTGCACATTTACGAGATTTAAAATAATCTCACGCGCCTCAGGCATTTATCTGTTTTCGGCAAAAGAAATGAGAACCCTACTATCCATTTCACATTTTGGACAAGATATTTATAACTTAATTCTATCTAATATAAAATACACCCAAAAAAACTTTTGTTTTTAATAGCAATCTATTAATATTATATAAGTAATATTATAGATTTGAAAGCAAGGACACATTACGACACTCCTCGTTTTTTCTAGAGAAAACTTGAGGAGTGCCACACTAAACACCTCGGTAACCCTTGGGTATAGACAATATTTTGTTTTAATGTGTGTTTAAGGATCATTCTGCATTCTCAGAAGAATTAGTTAATTTTTGAAACATTACACCGTTTGACCATAAGTTTAACCTCAAGTTCAAACAAAATATTGTGTTGTGTGTAGAATATTGAAACAAGACAATTGTAATATATTGTACACATATACACAATTGTAATACCAGCGCAGCAGAACTGCGAAAGTTTTAGCCCTAGTAAGACATAGGTTTGGAGTTCGATCAACACCTCCTANGTTTTAATGTGTGTTTAAGGATCATTCTGCATTCTCAGAAGAATTAGTTAATTTTTGAAACATTACACCGTTTGACCATAAGTTTAACCTCAAGTTCAAACAAAATATCGTGTTGTGTGTAGAATATTGACACAAGACAATTGTAATATATTGTATACATATACACAATTGTAATACCAGCGCAGAAGAACTGCGAAAGTCTTAGCCCTAGTACGACATAGGTTTGGAGTTCGATACCGTTCTGCATAGTAATAACATTTCTTTTTGTGAGAAAAAAAGAAGAAAAAGCATAGTTTTGATTACTAAAACTAAAATATACATCCATTCGTTTGCAAATCGTTCCGTTTACACGATAACGGTTAACCGGAAATTCTGATTTTCTAAAATTATAGTTCTCAGTACCACATGTTTAGCATAACTGAAAAATAATTTAACCGAATAAGTGGTGTTTATACCGTGTTATAAAGTATCATGATAAAATTATCGCATTTAGCAAATTTTTACATTAAGCAAATTTTATCACATATTATAAAATTATATTTTATTGTTCCTTTTACCAAAATTACTACCGAAGCGTTTCGGTTAAAATCATTGAGCAATATTTCGGTAAAAATCATGAGGCTTTTGCCATTCCCATGGAGCAATACCATATTATAGTAGTTCTGACTATAATTTTTTAATCAGCGCAGATCGAAGAAAATGTAAATATGTATGTATGTTGTTTAAGCTTTTATTTATTGTTTGCGTGTCTTCTAAAAGTTTTTAGAACCTTTCATTTTACAGTAAAACTTGTGTAAGTTGACCACTTGTGGTGCATTGTTTTAGTGATCAACTTAGACAAATGGGCAACTTATAGAGGGGGTGGGTCATTGTTTACTTTTTCGTTTCCTATATCATGTTGCTATATATTTGAAAAAAATTTTACTTGATTTAAAAATTTTATTTAGCAAATAGCCAAATGAATATCTTAAGAAATGTGTTTAAACCTGAATGAACATATAATTTTAATATTTAACTAACTTTTTTAAAAAAAATTATTTCGTTAGTTATGCATGAGAAGTGTTTAATAAAAATTTCTTAAAATATCAAAACACGAAAACATGTAATTTGTAAACTTTAACAAAACAAAATAATTTGAACACTTTAAAATTTATTCTGTTATTACACTTACAAACCTATTTGTTACAAAAAAATTCCCTCATTGTTATTTGGCGCTGTTGTTTAGACTTTACATCAGCCCAATGTTTTGAATGTAACAAATGGTCAAAAGCTGATCCCCTGCAGTTTCCTCTGATGGTCAATCACAAAAGGGTTTAGATTAGCTTTTTACACTATTTCACCAAACAAGTGAAATTTTAACATACATTGGAAAATGACAGAAAATTTTCTGAATTTTTTTTCCTTGTCAACTTATGAGGGTTTTAGAATAGAATTTCATAATACTCCTAGACAAAATTGACTTATTTCAGTGGTCAACATACAAGATAGACAGATGGTCAAGTTACAAAGGTTTTGCTTGTTTATATTATGTAGTAAAAATTCCGTTCTTTATAATTGAGGTCAACTTATGCAGGTGTCCAACTTACAAGGGTGGTCAACTTGGCTGGTTTCACTGTATCATTTCTTGTATATAGTCGTATATACGTTCATGCCATCACAAGTAGAAACTATAGTTGACTTGTTCTATGTATGCCAAAAGCGTTTAATACATCCTCTTGATTAGTCATCTTGATTCTTTCTAAGCGACATTATAGCACAAGGAAAACTTTTTACTCTACTATACGCCACTCTATATGGTTTTTAATCTACCGTACGCCACAAAATTTCTACCATTGTTTGTTAGGTCGACTAATGGCCTTCCCACACCATTTTGAATTTAGATAAAATTTTAGCACTCCTGTATTTAGATCTGTCAAAACTAAATTTAGCTAGATATCAGATAGAGAAACTAACCCTTACAAAAATTTTGTGTAATTTTAGGTTTATTTGAGATGTTAAAGTTGATTTGAGGTTTTTATTTGCAGTAGATTTCAAAAACAACCTAAAAGCATCAACCTCCTAAAGTTAATAATCAAATTTTATTTTTTTATTGAGATTGTTTTGAAGTGGATAGAAATCAACTTTAGAGCAACCAGTTTAGAGAACTTGTTTCTGACGTGTACACCTGTACATCTTGTTTTTCTTGTACTTAAAGTAAAAAAGTACGTATGAGGTGTTGGTATCTTTTTTCAGTTTCCACTAAAAGTATTTATAAGGTGGGAATGAGGTTTAAATTGAGATTCATTAATGATATTATTTTTGGTGCAAAACTTAATCTCATTTTCTTCCACACGTATATTTTTTTACATCTACCACCCACAAAACAACCTTAAAAAAAAAAAAACTTTTTTTTTCCAAGGGAATAATTTTAGTAACTAAAATTGTACCCGGCTTCTACATGTGCCAATTGGAAAAGTTGAAATCAATTAGGAATTGAAATACCTTTGAGGTAAATAAAGCATAAGACCGTATGAAAGCACTTGAAAGTCTTTTGTTATTGGTCTGTTGAGTAATTGTAAACTAATTAAAGTATCACGACTTATTATTTTGTCAGAATTACAAAATTCTTTGGAGCATTTTCGTGCTGTTTCCTTCTTTCCTTTTCTTTTTAAATCAGACTTTTAACTATGTAACGTCATGATTCCAAAATTGTCAAAAATTAAAAATAGGATTTAAGCAAACGTGGAGCAAATAAATTTTAAAATGATCAAAATTTTCATTACAATTTTTGATTAAAAACACTTTGACTTTAAAATGTTTCTTAAAAGAACAGGAAATTAAGCTTCTATAACGTTTGTCTGCTAAATACTTACGTAAATTCTTTGCTTATTACAAAAATAAAGCAATCTAAATTTGAAAACAACTTTTTCTTATTATAGTTTCTTCGCGTATTTCCTTCCACCCTTAATATCATTGAAATTTTTAATTTTGTGGTAATTTAGTTTAGGAGGTTTGAGCACTTGAGTTCATAAAAATTAAAGATATTTAAATGGGGGATGTATCTGAAATATAGTTCATTAATCATTAGGGAATTCCACAAAAAATTTAAAAATTTCAATGTTAGAAAACATTTAGTGTTGTATATCTCATTTTAAAGCTTGAACTATCGAATAATTTAATAACGTACATAGTAAAACTTAAAACTATAAATTGATTTATTGAAAAGAAACGTAACAGATGCATTACTTTCGTTCAGAATTGCTTGTTTCATAATTTGGTATACAGTAATTCACCATGTAACAAAACATTTTCTAATTTAAAATAAAATGGGTCGCTGTGTTTTGGTATATGCATTAAAGAGTTTTGTACCACAAGATTACATATCACACTATTCCCATGGACTGAAACTATCTCTAGTTTAGGAGCAATTTGAAATGAAGTTCATGAGTGTCAATCATTTACCTAAAAATATAAACTTTTTGCAGTCAGGACAACAAAAAAAGTTTTTTTTTCTCGAAAAAATACATTAAAAGTATTTAATTACTAAATAAAAAGAATTAACAGCATGTGGGACGCGGAAAATTCCTTGGTAAATGACTAATATTTTCTTGAACTTTAAAATGACTAAAATTTACTTTTTCATCTGCTCGATTCTCTACCAAATTTCTCTTAACTATGTTTCATGGATTTAATTTTCTTTAAAAGTTGCCGTAAAAAATAATAAAATAAAGATGCCTAACAACTCAGCCTTATTTCCTTATTTTTGGGGGGAATTAAGGAGTTATGGGCTTGATTCCATACCTCAACTATTTTTGAGTTCAATTTATAAAATTTTCTTTTCATTTCAATTTTATTTTTAAAAATATAGCTTTAAACAAATCTATTTTAATTTTGAAGTAATAAACAAATTTGAAAATTTTCTGCTGCGTTTGATTTCATGGCTCAAATGTTTTAGATGTTTATAAAAAATATCCCATGTGCAAAAAGTGTTACTAAATAAAACTATTCTTATTCTAAATGCCTGTTTCAAATGTCACGGAACTTATGACTTGAAAGTTTACTAAATTAATATTTTTTATTTAAACTAATATAAAGTTTATAGTAAATATTATAAAATTTACTGAAAATCTGAAAACATTTTAAGCTTAATTTTTAAATCTTTGTCAGCTTACAACGATTTTAAATAATAAATGCTGCAAAAATGTGTCAAACATGATAATAAACTTTACGGCACAAATGTCAACAGAGTATCCACTGATATTACAAGAATATAAATATAGTAATAAAATATGAAATTTTTTATAACTTAGCGGTGTTTAAAAAAAGGAAGAAAAAAACTATTATTTGATGAATTTTAATAGCAAAATTATGCGTTTTGATGCTCCTGAACCTCAAATTCAAAGTTCTGTAATGATTATTTCAATAATTTTTTTTAAAAAAAGAAATATTTCAAAATGGTTTTCGCAAGCTTTTGGCTACTTAGGTAAATATTGAAAAGTGAAGGAAAACTGACAAAAACATAAATAAAATTATTTCTTGAAGAAAATCCATGCTTTTTTGCAACTTAATACAAAATTACTAACGTTCTTATTAAAATATCATTCAAAAATCATCGTTTTAATAAAAAAGCATCGAATTTCAAATAGTGAATGCAAAAATAACAATATATATGAATTTATATTGATTGATATAGTTATTATAGTACGCTATAAAACAATACAAATGAATAAATTATAATAATAATTATGTCCTGCATTTCTTTCAACTGTAAAAATAATTGGAAGAGATAAACAATGCTTTGACGTTTATGCGACGATTTTATGTTCTTTTCTAGTATACGGGCATTATTTGTTTATTTATTTATTTGAACATAAGATAAGTACTTCTCATTTTGCATTTTTTAAGCAACTTCCCAATATCAATAGAAAATGAAATTTCTTTAAAGAATTTCTTAATGAAAATGTTGTAAAATTGAAAAGTCAATTTTACTCGTTACAAATTTTAGGAAATAAGTATAAGTCAAATTTCTTCTCTTTTTTTTCACATCTCTTATAGTAATCTGAAAATGTTTTACTAAAGGGATATTTGAAGTTTTTTAAAATTGCTAAAGCATATTCTTTTTCATTTATTTCTGTTTTAGTATGAATTTTTGCATACTAAATCAAGAATAGCATTTCTATGTTATTCTTGTTTGCATAGTATTATAATTTAGTGAGTTATAGGAAGCCCATATTTGTCTTAGTATGCATTTTTGCATACTGAAACAAGAATAAAATTTTTATGCTATTTTTGTTTGTATAGTATAATATAGTGAGTTACAGGAAGCCCATTATTTGTTTTAGTACGCATTTTTGTATACTAAAACAAGAATAACATTTTTATGTTATTCTTGTTTGTATAATATAATATAGTGAGTTACAGGAAACCCATTATTTGTTTTAGTATGCATTTTTGCACACTAAAACAAGAGTAAAATTTTTATGTTATTTTTGTTTGTATAGTATAATATAGTGAGTTACAGGAAACCCATTATTTGTTTTAGTATGCATTTTTGTATACTAAAACAAGAATAACATTTTCATGTTATTCTTGTTTGTATAGTTCTATAATTTAGTAAGCTATAGGAAACCCATTATAAGCAAAATTACCAAAAGTTATTACCTTGTCTCTATATCTTATTCAGTATTCTAAAAATCTAGTTTTTGTATTAATTTAGTAAGCTGTTCAAAACCGACCATAAGTTAATTGCCAGAAATTACCACCTTCACTTGCAACAACAACATTTAAAAATGTTTCTTTCGTTTGTTAAAGTTTAAACGGCTTCATAAAATCTATATCTTAGCTATCATGTCTTATTTTTTTAAATTACGAAACTGTTTATAATATTTTACTGTAAGTATTTGTTTGTATTTCAATTATTTGACAAGACATCCTTTAGAAAACCTGTATTAAATGCAATGGTTTCGATAACTATAATTTTTAAGTTTAGTTTTGCCATTATTTGAAGACACAACCTTTTTTGAATGTGCGACAATGTTGAATTTTCATGCATTGTTAAGCAGTTCGCATAATTGAGAACAAAGTTTTCATTTTAAAATATATTAATGAAAATGTAAATTATCAATAAAAAGTATGTTAATATATTATGGAAACCTTTGTAATAAGTTAAAAGCTTGATTCAATAATACTTATGAAATTATTGTTATTTTTTGCATTGCGAAATTTCAAACTGAAAGCGAGAAATCATTCTTGTCAGTGATGAGTGTAAAGCAAATTATTTATTATCCAAAAAGAATAAAGCAACGATTTTTAAATGACAATTTTAAATGACAATCTTAAATCCTTTCTAAAAATAATTATGAAATAATATGCTTAAACTTGAACTGACAAAAGATTTAACCTAGAAACTAAATTAGTTTGCATAAAATTTGCTCAAGATTATGGTTCAACCGGAGAACTGATTTTTTAAAGTATTAATTTATTGATATATTGTAGGATAATATATTGTACCCCGGACCACGTTCGATTTATCATATTTTTTCAGAAAGTAACAATTTTAAAAAAAAATTAGTATTTGTGGGAGATACATTATACGTTTGACCATTAACATAATTTCTTCGTGTGGATGTATTCTGTTCAACATTTTACGAAGGTTTATTTAAAAATAAGGCCCATAGTAAAACACTCTGGAGTACCATATATTCGACCCCTGGTGCTATTCCCTGAATAGCACTCAATTCGTGTTCTTTTTCTCTACACTTGTGAGCATATTAAATTTCGACGTATTTATAACTTAGTCTTCAAGTAGCCTGCAAAAGCTAAGGAAATCGAATAAGTATTAAACGTTAATATAAATTAAATTTTATTGCAATATCTCGAAAATTTATAGCTTTACTAAGAATTTTAAACTCTTTAAATGTTGTTGGTGGTAAAATGCACAGGGAAGTATATTTGCACCTCTTGCACATATCCTAGAATGGTCTATGTACACCAGCCGTACAAGTTTTTTGATTTTGTTAGGTCTAACAAAAAAAAATTTTTTTTTTCCTTAAAAAATGGTTATTTATATTAAAGAGAATAACATTTTGGTAATTACCTACTTTATTGGTCCTTTTTCAAATGAATGTTCTATAGAGATATATTTTCAGATCAAATGGATTCAAGTACCAAATCTAATGAATTAATGATTTATGGGTTTTAATTAAATGGATTAATGATTTATGATTTTTAATAAAACTGATTAAAGTATCAGATTCGAGAAAATGAAGAAAAAAAAGTTCTCTAGCACATGCTTTGATCTTAAATGGTCATCAACTCAGCAAATAGTATTGACTGCTATCAAACTGAATGCAGAAATTCTCTACTTGGGGGTGCAAATACTTACAGTGGTACAAGGTACAATCAGAAGAAAATACCACACTCTTCCCTATCATAATAAATTAATTGGCATAACATTTAGTCAAGTCATTGATATCAATTTACGTCTTTCTGATTGTGAAGAGCACAATTAATGTACTTTATAGTGATTTCGAACAGTGTTGTACCATAATATCATTCAGTTTTGCTGAAACATTTGTAGAGAGTTGCATTGTGAAAAAAGTGCAGTAAAAAGTAACAGAATTTAATAAATTTTACCGTGCTTTCTCACTCTCTGGTAACACCGAAAAGTAGGGTAATTTTTTACCGTTACGCATTTGTAATGACTTATCTTAAAATCAACATCAAAATAAGGTTTTATAATTGTGATGGATGGTAGTAATATTTTTTTCTTCCAATGCCCAACTGGAGAGTGACCTTTTGTCATACAGGCATCTGAAATGCAGATTTGTTGGCCACTCTTCCAGGGGCACCCTATTGGATGGGCAACGTTGCTCCCACAGTAAGGACTGATGGTACAGAGAATGAAAGAACATCCATGCCTTGCCCGGGATTCGAACCCAGAACCTCTCTAATTCAAGACCAGTTCCCTGACCCCTACACAGACCTAACGGCTGATAGTTAATTTTAAATGCTTGAAAACTACATTACTTAACGGTAAATTACAATTTAGTTATAATTTGATTTAAATATATTGTAACACATTAATTATAAATATCTATACCGTTTCATATTTTAAGAACAATTTAGTTGTATGAGGGAAAGAAATAACATGAAATAGTTAGATTTTATAACTAACTGCTATTAACAAAATGCTGCAATTTTCAATAAACAATTACACAAAGCAAGATAAACGGATAGGGTCAATTACTATTGGGTAAAAGGCATTGCCATCAAACTCTTAAAACTAACAAATAAGTGTCAAAATGAATGGTACGATCTGAAGAATAGTCTGGTAATTTTGTCGAGATTCTTCAGAGTGTGGTGTGCAAACCAAGCTTTCCACTCCATAATGTTGCTAAATTTATTTTCAATCTTGTATTTTTATTAAAAGTGTTTTTAACAAGAACTAGAATTTGGAAAACCAGAATTTCCGATAAATCATTTCTATAACGAACAGAAAAATTGACATGAAATGATTTAAATACCATTAAACAATGTATTTTTTTGCCAGAATTCTCAATTTTTGCCAGATTTCTCAATTTGGACAGATTTTTGACTTTATTTGAAAAATATGTGTTTCTCTTCAAGTTTTCAAACAATTTTATCCTTCCTAAATTTGATTACAATAAAATACTATGGTTCAAATTGAACAAAAAAAGGAGTCAATTTAATATATTTTTAAGGTCGCAGAAAATTTACCAGGTATTATGTATAGGTCAAACAATTATTGATCAGAATAAACTCAAATGTTTTGAGAAATCATAATATTTGTATAGGATTTTCCATAAGATTTTGTTTAGGATTTTTGGCAAAGCATTTCGAATAAGAATAAATTAAATATTGAATACTATGGTTTATACATCTGCTTTACTTCTGAAAGAAGAAAAATACATTGTTAATTCGATTATATTAAAAAAAAGGTAACAAATAAAATTAAATTTGAATTTAAACAGATTTAATAAAAAGAGATGCTGTTATTACAGTTGATTTGTGTTAAAAACTTTTAGTTTCTTATTTTAAAGTTATGTTAATAACATAATCTATGGAGTTAGAATAACTTTAATTAAAAATTGTGGTAAAGACATTGAGCTATTTATTCTTAAAAGAATAAAAGCATATCAAATTTTAATTGGCTATAATAAAAAAAAAATTTTCTTGTGTGAAATAAAATTAAATTTGAGATTTTGTTAAAATAAATTACGTCATTTTTTAAAGATACAACTGCTTATTCTTAAATGCATAGAAAATATACACTGTTAGAGTTTTTATTTGAAAAAATGGGTGAAATAACCGGCAGTAGTCTATTCATCCGATTAACCGCGAAGTTTAAGGTAAAGGGCATTTTTTACCTTTACGGTCTTGAAACTGTTTACAACTAATGTGGTAATAAAACCATGAATGCAAAACTATACGGTTTGTTAACCATTTACAACTGGCATGGTTGCAAAATTATAAAACAGACATTTAACTGGACATAGGAGCTAGATTTTTTTGTTAGGTAATGTGCATTGGAGAGTGCAAGACACAAATTGGGTCGGACACTGGACTTCATGTGTTCATGTCGGACTTCATGTGTTGAAAAAGAATGGGAGGAATATTGTCGTGTCAAATCTGGGACTTGAACCTCAGTCTTGTTGGTTATGAGACTGACAGATTAACACTCTCGGCTAAAATATGTGCTCAGTTACAAGAGGCGAAGGGGCTTCATTTGGTAGGCTTTTAGTAGGTGCGATAAAAATATGGTTGTTTTACCATGTGAGGTGAAAGCAAATAAACTAATAAACAGTTTCCTCACAGTTCACAGTTTGATTAGCAACTTATTTATGGTTATTTGACTGTTTTGTTTGAAAATAGTAAAATAACGATAAAATGAATTGTTATTTAACCATTTTTCCTGAGAAATTTCTAACAGTGTAGCTTTTCTTTGCACGGCATATAAATTTTCATTCGAAATAAATGAATGAAAATAAATGAATTTTGAATTTGAAATAAATTAAAATAAAAGTTTTCTTATTTTTCTAAATTTTTTAAAACTGACAAAATGAAATTTTGAATCAGAATGAAATTAAATAAAAATTGTTGATAATACAGTCTGATGAATGCTTGTTTTAAACTGCTTTTCCGTAACTGTTAAGATATATTTTTTACACCAATGATGCCATACCATTATAATTCGGGACAAGAATGATAATTACTTAAAGACAATTTACTATGACGTCTTCACGACATTTCTCTTAAAGTTTCTTCTCTTCCAACGGTCCGCTGCTCCCTCTAACAACAGTGAAAGGAAACAGTTGGCTGATACAGTAGATTTGAATAGTTGACAATTAATGTATCTGTCATGTTTACGTTTATTACAGTAAGATTTAATTTGTGGAATAAACTTCTCTGTGATTTATAATTCTAAAGTTGAGTATTTTTACCTCATTTCAATAAAAATATAGCACAGGGTTATGTTATGTTGGTGTTTTTCAGTTTTTTCATATTGCGTCATATATTATTTTTATATTACCATTATTTTTATAAACCTAGCATTTACAAATCAATTCCAAATACTTTACCTTACATTTTAGTTTTATTGATTCTAAAAGATGTTTTTGCCATATTTATTTACTCCTGTTTATTCCATTAAGATTTCCAGTATTAGCAAAGGAAATAGGTTTAAAAAGGATTAATGTCTCATGTCATTCATATAAACATATGTTTTATTCAATTCTGAAATGAATTAGTGAACAAGTAAAATTGTGAGAAAATAAATATTCAAAATAAATCATAAATTGCTTTACAAAATGTAAGCATTTAAGCATTTTATAGAACTGAAAATAAATCAAAAAGCAAACGATTCCAGTAAACTTCATAATTTAAATTAAAAATAATAAAAGAAAGCGATGAGTTTATTGATTAGATTAGTTTTTTCGATGTAACGTAATGGTGTAACCATTTGTCTTAGAGTGATGCCATTTTGCACGCTTTTATTAAAATACTCGTTGCTTTTATATGCCATATCATTAAAGTGGGAACTCTTTCTGAATTTCTCTGTGATTCATGCCAGCGCTTTTTCGCCATTACGAAATTTTTGAAAACGATATTTATGAAAGATAATTAAAAGCTTGCATAATTTTTAAAATAGAAGACATAATAAGGGTCTTTTTAAGTCAATACACACACTTTTATATTTGACTGAATTTTATTTTTATCTATAATATATATAATTCTTAATTGACCGATGAAAATAGTATATCAGACGTGTTTAATACATTAAAAACTGAAGAATCTAATCTGCTTAAAAATTACCGTAACGAAATATGTCAGAACTTCAAATAATATTTACGATGAAACTATACCGAAATATTTCAATACAAAAATCTTTTCACTTCGCTTTTTCTCGAATCTCAGTGACGAGAATAGCCTTAAGACTTTCATTATCGTCTGCAAACAACCGAGACTCGTTAAACTAATTCCTTATAATAGATAGAAAGAAGCATTTTCATTAATTAAATAGCTTCGCGACACAATTACAAAATTAGCTTTATGCTGCATTTTTTAAAACGAAAGCCACGACGAAAAAAAAGCAGCTTGATTAAAAGAAGCGCCATTTTCTAAAACTCTCAAATACAATTTTCATTCACAAGCAATTATTTTGTTTGGTATTTTTTTTCTTTAAAAAAAAAAAGAAAACATGAACACAGATTGAAACTACTTTCACTTTTCCTTTTGAAGATCGTGTTATGGAATAAGATTGAAACAATGTCGCACGCAGAGCCAAGAGGTAAAATGTAGGCATTTTTTTTTCTTTCTGTTTTTTGGGCAGAAAATAAAATTTATTTTTCGATTTTGAAGAACTTATTACAATTTCGTTTCGAGAACTGATGAATTTAAATTGTACATCATAATGGAGTGCGGTATGATGGATTACGAAAATCAATGCAGAAGAAAACAGATTCTTGGAAATAGAACAATTTTATCTTCTTTATTTTTGCTTTCGTGTAATATTTATTTTTGCCATTTTTCCCACTATACTTAATTATTTTCACCCATAAATTATATTGCTTGATGTATTAGCAATCTAAATTTCTTTTAAATGGCTATTTTTTTTTTACTTTGTTTAATTAATTAATTCTTTGCTAATTCATTTCAATTAGCATATCTATTTACATTTTTTAAAAAGAAATCTTTCACGAAAAAAAGTTCTAAACTCCCTAAAACTCTCAAATACAATTTTCATTCTAGGCTATTACTTAAATTTAATTATTTATTCATTTTTAAAAGAATGATCGTTTCAATTCGTGAATTTATTACCAAATGTCTACTTTATTGAAGTTAAATTGTTTTTCCTTTTTCATTTGAATATCGCTTTATGGAACAACACTCGCTTTATGGAACACTATCGCTTTATGGAACAACACTGAAACAATGTCACACGCATTGCCACGAGGTTAAATGCATATTTTTCTTGTGTTTTTAGTCTCTGAGTAAAAAATATATTTATTTTTTATTCTGAAGAATTTATTACATTTTAGTAACAGTGCTACGGTATTATTTTATAAATTTTAAACAGTTTTTGCAAATAAAATATCGGTGGATATAAATATTTAAACTAATCTTAGAACATGTTAATGTTACTTTTTTATAAAAATTTCTTACTAATTTATTTACTTAATGAAAAACTGTTTAGATTTAGAAAGGATTTCATAAAACAATTATAAAACTAGCTGTAAGCTAACTGTGTATTTTTTTTTTCAAGCGAAAGTAAGACGGAAAAAAAATAGCTGAATTAAAAAATGCAAGATTTTCTAAAACTCTCAAACACAATTCTCATTCACAGGCAATTATTTGTTTAGTTTAAAGAATAGAACATAGATAGAAACTGCTTACACTTTTCTTTCTAAAAATCGTGTTATGAAATACGATTGAAACAATGTTGCACGCATTGCCACGAGGTTAAATGTATGCTTTTGTTTTTGTTCTTCAGTAGAGAATAGATTTTATTTTCGATTTTGAAAAACCTTTTGCAATTTCATTTCGAGAACTGATAAATTTAAATTGTACAGCATTTCGGAGTTTTATATGATGGATTACGGAGATATTGAAATAGAAAACAGATTCTTGGAAAATCGAACAAATTTATCTTTTCATTTTTGCATTAATGCAATATTTATTATTACCATTTATTTTTTCTTTCAATACTTATTTATTATTAGCAATAAATGGCATCTCTTAATGTTTTCTATAAATTCTCTCTTTAGTTTACTGCTCAAATGTCTGAATGGAAAATCTAAACTGAAATATAAGTATTTAAACTGGTTTTACAGCACAGTTGTTCGTTTACATTTTTTAAAGAAATATATATATATATATATACTTAAATAATTTTTTTTAAATATAATTTCAATTTCAGTTAATTTACTTTTAATTTAACTAAAAACTTTTATTTTTTATAATAAATTTTAATACTATAATTATTAAAGAATTTGAAACTTTTCGTATAATTGTTGAGTGATTTTTCGTTTTTCGTTAATGTTTTTATTTGTTTTGTTCATTCATTTAACATTGTTATCATTTAAAGATACCAAAATATTCTTTAGCCTAAAAATGTATATAAATATGACAAGATAAATCTATAATGTTCTAAAATTACAATTAAAAGATTATGAAATTTAAGGTATAGTAATTTTATTGCATAGTATATTGATTTATAAATTTTTATTCGATTCATATGTCAATCCTTATTAATTCAGTTTCTCACATAAAATATAAAATTTATTTTTCTGAAGTATTTTTATTTCCTAAAACTTAATATGATCATTATAAGTTCGAAAAAGTATAGCTTTCTCCTCTTTTTTTGCAATTTTTTTTGTTGTAAATTATGTATTTTTTTATTCTGTTCAAATAAATAAAATGCTGGAACCTACTATGAAAATGAACCTAAATTTAAAATTAGAATAAACCTAAAGGAACATTTACAAAGTTTCTTATGCATTCCCTCTCGGCTGTGCGGTCTTGAATTTAATAAAATTGATACTATGACCAAACTTCATCGACTAGAACACCTTTAACACCATACTCACAATGAGTTGTAAGAGTCATAAAAAATTAGGTTAACAAAATCATTAATAAAAAACCAGCACATTGATATAAAATTTAAGAAAAAAAAGAAAGAGCAGACGATATTTTTGGAACTTCTTGAAATTTTTCGGTCTTTCCGGATGAGTTTTCACTTTTTATTTTCACCAGCGAGCACTTTTAATGTTTTTACGTAAGATTAATTTAAAATATATTTTAATATTCTTTTATGATTAACGTTTTCATAATTGGGTACTTGCACTTCAAGAAAATATCACGTATATACACACATGTGACCTATGATGTCAGCACCAGCTGATCGCTTTTTAGTAAAATGCCGTGTTAAAGTTGAGCTATGTTTCTTCACGTAAGTTAGAACATTAATTAACGTGAAATTAATTAAATGTAGAGCCGTATCGCACATCGAATTTGTTGAAATATAATTCTTTCTCATCTTTTACTTAACTTAGGTTTATTATTTGTTTATGTATTTTATTGTAGCCGTGATATATTTTTGCTTCGTGTACCTAGCAACTTCGTTGCATAATAGGTTGGTTTATGTTCTGCATGGCTTCGTGCCTGTCTCTGTGGTAAGTAAGAAATATATAATGAGAGAATTGAAATCTTTATGAAAGAATCTTTGTGTAAGAATATAGAATGTGTCGCCTAAGAGAATTGATACTTGACGGACTTAGCTTACTCTAAGTAGAATTAAAAAAAACGTAAACAAATGCCACGTTTTAACAACCAATCGGAATCGGGATACCCACACTACGTCACTTGTAGGCATCCCATTACTATCTAGGCGACTGTTTTATTATGAATATGAATACTGAAGAATGACAAGAATNTTACTATGAGATATTTATTTCTTTGAATTGCATTTTGATTGGATTAAAGTAAGAATGTGATTTCGGGAAAAGGGAGCTAAATAATTAAAGAACTTTTATTATGAATTCACAAGTATAAAAAATATATTTTTTAATTAATCGTAATAATTAATTTTCGTATTCTATCACATTTTTAAAAAACAATGGAGAGAATGGGACAGGATTTCTAAATATTTAATTAATAACTTATAAAAGAAGAACGCTTGTCAAATTTTTTTTCGAAAAAATTAGAAGCAAATGTAACTTAGATGTATCTTTATTAGTAAACGGATATTTTTACTAACAAAAAAATATCTTTAAATAAGGAATATCCTTAATAACAAAGAAATGTATTTAATATTGTATTAGTTATTATTATTATTATTGTATTAGTTATTATTATTATTATTGTATTAGTTATTATTATTGTTTATTAATATTGTATTAGTTCTGCTAGATTGATAAATTTGTATAATACCAACACATTCGTCGGTGTGGTACTAATACATGTTTCAGTGCAGTATTAAAAAAATGATACGATACACGCTTTAGTAGAGTGCAAATGCTAATTATACACAATCTAGTATAGTATAAATAGTACTAATATATGTTTTAGTATGGTAAAAATGGTACGAATATGCGCACTGGTATAGTATATATGGTGATAATACACTTTCTAATATATAAATAGTACTAATACATGCTTTAATATCGTAAAAATACACACTCTAGTTTAGTATAAATAGCACTAATACACGTTCTGGTACAGTATAACTGCTACTAGTACACTCTCTGGTAGAGTTTTAATGATACAAATACACGCTTTATTTTTGTAAAAAAATGGCACTAATATCCACTGAATTAATAGTGTAAATAGAACTATTTTAATCTTCAGTTTATTCACTCTTTAAGACAGTATAAATGTTACTAACTCACGTTTTAGTACATTTTTATGTATTTTAACCTAATGAATGGTGTCCCTACCCTTTTTGTACTTAAGATCACATTCTATAATAGCGGTAGGACTGATGGACCCATTTATTTTTTGAGGTAAATTTATTGTTAAAATATATGTTTTAGTACGGAATTTCATTAAGAACTGAAATATTTTTATCGTGCTCGCATCGCTACAGGGAATACATAAAAGATTGGCGTGCATACGGTGCCCAATGTATCTTAAGGTACATTTGTATATTTCTGTTGAAAGGAGTTAATTTCATGAACTAATAGTTAAAAACTGTTCAAAATTTCTTTCAAATTCATTTCATTTGATTTGGAATACACTGTTATAACTTTCATTCTAAAATTATAGTAAAATAACCAGCGGCAGTTTATTCCTCCAATTAACCGTAAAGTTAACGGTAAAGAACTTTTTTTTACCTTTTGCGGTTTCAAAACCGTTTACAACTAGTATGATTAAGAAACCATGAATACAAAAGTATACTATTTTTTAATCGTTTACTACTAGCATGGTGTCTAATCTGTAAAAAAGAAATTTAACTGGACATTGGAGCTAGGCATTTCGTTAGATAATGGGCACTGGATTTATGTTGTGGTTGAGTTGTGTTTTATCAAAAATATCATGGAATGTGGTTTAATTAATTTATCTGGTTGCTTCACCTATCGTAAGAGATGGGAAAGACGAGACTTTTTAGTGTAAAACAGTTTTATGGTGCTGACATCTATGCGAGGATGAGAGTATCGTATTCTAATAGTCCAGGATCACAAATCGGGGACTGCATGATACTCGAAACTCTTCATGTGTTGAAGGGAATGAAGTAATATTACTATGTCAACACTAGGACTCGTTCTGTTAGTTATGAGTTTGACAGATTAGTTCACTCGGCTGTAATATGTACTCAGTTGCCAGGAAATAAGTGGATTCATTAGGTGAGCGTACTAAATGCGATAAAATTCTGGTTGCTGAACCGTATTATGTGAAAGCCGCAAATAAACGATTTTTTCTCACAGTTAACAGTTTTAAGTATGGTTATTTGACTGTTTTCTTTGGTAATCTTCCAGAATAAGCATTAAGTTTTACTTGAAGGGGACAAAAAGACGCTAAACTTCATTGAGAAAAAAGTATGGTCAAAACCACTAAAACAAAGTAGATTTTACCATATTACTGGCTCTATGGGTACGCCAAATATCTTGGTAATTTTTACCGAAGCGCTTTGATTATGATTTTGGTAAAATAAGCAATGAAACATGATTTTATAATGTGATATTATATGATAAATGTGGTTATATTTGGTCATTTTAATATGATATCTTAGAGAATAACCACTAAATCCATTTATACGGCTAAATTTACTTTTCAGATTTGCATTTTTCACTAAATGCATGGTACTAAGAAATATATGAAACTGTATGGTAATGAAGACCAGAATTTCCGGTAAACCTTTAGAATATGAATGGTAAAATTATCAAATAAATTGTTTAAATACCGTATATTTTCAATTTATTAGCCGGAATTATTATTATTATTATTTTTTTTTTACTAGAATTGTCATTACCCTACAGTACGGTAGTTTTATCAGAACTTTTTTCTCCGAGTGCGGTTTACCAAAATAAAAATAAAAAGGGAGTTAAAAAAAAAGAATTTAGTTAATTTTCCAATTTAACAAAAAATAAATATTTTTTTAAAAATTTTTTGTACATATGTGACTGCAGTGAAGTTTTTTTATTATCTTAATTAAACAGCAGCACTAGAGAATATTAAGTTAATAAAAAAATAGGATGTTTGATGCTGCATATTTGAGAACAAGCCTAGAGTTTCATTCAAAGAATTGTGAATCCTTACCTAATTGAGATGATTTAAATCCTTTTACTAACATATCCATTTTATGGATGCAACAAAAAAAGAAGTAAAAATCCCCAATTTGATTTTCAGCCTGCTCAACTTGAGCCTGTTCCTAATTAATATAAAAATAAGCAGAAAGCATTTGTTGTTTAAAAAACCGTTTTTTTTTACATTGATAAACTTCTAAAACTTTCTTTTAATTAAAAGAAAAATGAGTAACTTTTTCTCATCTTCTTAAAAGAAATAGTAAAAATCAACACTGAAAACTGTAGCAATTAATAAGAAAGTAAAATTAAAGAAGAAAAAAGTATTTTTAGTTTTTCATGACATTAAAAAAAAATTATGAAAACATTTTATTGCAGTTAAAACTTTTCAGATCAGTCATGGGGACAGATTTATCTTATTCTACGAAGAAAATAAAAATTAAATTTGCAAATAAATACGACGATAAAAAATAAAAAAATTCTTATCAAATTCCCGGAATTCGAGATTTAAATGTTTTTTTTTTCCTTACTGGAATGCCTACCTCAACACCAAATATTATAATTAATGAAATATTGCATTGCTGTTTTTTAATAATAAGTCAAAGATATAATTAATTTCATTTAATTTCTTATTTACTATAGAAAAAAAAGGAGAATTGGTGCGAGGAATATGAATTGAAAAGGTTTAAAGTTTTTAATAATTGAAAAAAACAAACATTTTTTTTTTAATTTTAATAAAACTATTTTCGTCACTTTTGACATTTACTATGAGATATTTATTTCTTTGAATTGCATTTTGATTGGATTAAAGTAAGAATGTGATTTCGGGAAAAGGGAGCTAAATAATTAAAGAACTTTTATTATGAATTCACAAGTATAAAAAATATATTTTTTAATTAATCGTAATAATTAATTTTCGTATTCTATCACATTTTTAAAAAACAATGGAGAGAATGGGACAGGATTTCTAAATATTTAATTAATAACTTATAAAAGAAGAACGCTTGTCAAATTTTTTTTCGAAAAAATTAGAAGCAAATGTAACTTAGATGTATCTTTATTAGTAAACGGATATTTTTACTAGCAAAAAAATATAATATAAATAAGGAATATCCTTAAAAACAAAGAAATGTATCTAATAGCAGGGAGATAGATTTAATAGCAAAGATATATCCTTAATAGCAAATAAATATTTTTAATAGAAAAAGTTATTTTTAATAGCAAATAGATATTTTTGATCGTAAAATCATACACTTACAATTAAACATATCGTAAAAGCAAAGAGAAATCTTCTATAGCAAAGAGATATTTTTGAGAGCAAAAAGATTTCTATATTAGTAAAAGGATATTTTAAATAGCAAAAAAGAAAAATTTATTTCAAAGGATTCTAATAAAGTTATTGCACTGTATGGTAAAAGAATACCATAATTCTAATAAAAAAATTATAGTACGAAAATTAAAGGTATTTAAACCATTCATTTGGTAATTTCTCCGTTCATAAGATAACGGTATAACGGAAATTCTGGTTTTCCAAATTATAGTTCTTATTACCACACATTTTGTAACAAATATAAAACTGAAAAGTAAATTTAACCGAATAAATGGTTTGTGTAATGATTTATAATAAAATTACCAAATTTTGTCATATCACCAAATTTTATCACACATAAAATCTCAGTTTATTGTTAATTTTACCAAAATCATTACCGAAGCACTTCGGTAAAAATTACATTACTTTTTGGTATTCCCATAAAGTCAGAAACATGCTAAATTTTCAGTCACTGTAAAAAAATTCGGATCAAATTACGGTAAAGAGTTTCGGCAATCAGTTTGTCGTTACTATTTATCGTAATATCCATTTTTACCGGAATATTTTACAGAGCAAAAGACCTGATATATCCTAATGCTTCAAAAATAATAACTATTCTCGATGTTTCAAACCTTTTAATAAATCACGAATTAAACTGTGACGAAAAGCCGAATCCTTTTAAACTATATTTATTTAATTATTTTACTAAAATATTAGGTAAAAGAAAGGCTTGTTTTTAATTGTTTGTGATGAAAGATGGGTTATTTTGTATGATTACTTTATAATGTTGATAGTTTAACATTTTATCACCAAAAAAAAAAAAAAATCTTAATAAGAATAAAAAATTAAATTTTTTTTTTCAATTTTTAAAGTTAATTATTCATTTATAAGTAACCTTATTCATTAAGATTATCAATAATATATGTTTTGAAAAAAAGTCTTTTAAGCATTAATTTTTAATTATAAACTGAAAGAAATAGATTAGTATATTCTGATTAGTTTATATTTACTTATATTGATATCTGCTTTTTATTGATTATCACTCATTACATATTTTGGCACAGTTCCAATCACGGCATTTTCTACTATTTACTCACTCAAATTTGTTATAAGCTTGTCATATTGTTTGTTCAAATTTTCTAAAGAGTCCAATACGGACTCCATCCCCTGCTCGCTGCAATCGCCAAATGCTGGAACTGCTTTTGCAGTTCCATTTAGGTTCGCTTTGCATATTTGAGATCACTTTACCTTAATGGATTTTAAAAAATTTTGGTCTAATTTAATTTATTTTCGTTTACCAAAAAAATTGATCAAAAAATTATTTTTATTTACTAGGTATTGAGTTTACTACAGAATCCCCGCAAATTAATTCCATAAAAAATTTTAAAGTTCATGTGTTGTAATAACATCATACATTAAAATCTTATTACCATATAATTATGCGGAAATGATCGAAAAACCATATAAATTTATGTGCGAATCGGTGTAAATATACCATTTTTCTTATCTATATATATATTCACATCGAGCGAATAATGGGAATCAAGGAGCAATTGAAGCAGTTTTTCTCCAACGAAAGAGAAACTATCTATTCTTGTTTATTCGTATGCTTTCATTTTAATACGAAGGATTAAATATCTTTAATATAACATCCTATCTTAAGATTAAATATTCTCATCACATATTTAAGCTATTCTTGTTTCCTAACTTATGCTATTCTGCAGAAAGTACTAAACAAAGTACAGACTTGTAACGTTGCGAAAAGACCACAATTAATATCTATTTCTTAAATCCTAGTCAAAAATGAAAAGAAAAGAATATGCACAGGAAGGTCACAATTTTTTTTAAAAGTATAAATAAAGACAAAGTACTGTTGAGTAAGCTGTTAATGTAATAAACACCAAAGCAGATGTAATTGGAATTTGGAAATTGAAAGTTTTTTTAAATAATCAGGTTTCAACTCCTTACTGTTTCCTCGCGCAGTCAAACTAGTTCTGTTTATACGGTAATTTGTCAGATTTTGAGAGATTTGTGAAATAATCATTTGCAGCCCTCAACCCCTGTTTTTCATTTATGAGAAGGATTATTAAAAAAAAAAGTCCTTAAAAGTGACCTATGCGAAACATTTTGTCTATTATCTCAGCTGCTTTCTTTTAGATATTTTCACCTTATATGCTACTTTTATTACTAGAGAATACTATTTAGGCTATTATTATTTATTTCAGAAAATGCCAGTTAGACTATAACTTTTGAGTTTGAGGGCAACTATAGAACTATATTTGAATGTCAACTTCAGTGGAGGCCCTGCTCACTCCCTTTATCTATTAATTTTTATATAATATAGTTTATGTATATTTTTCAACTTATTATAGTGTGCACAACTTCTTTCTTCAGAAAAGAAATTTGGCAATTAGAATTACCATGAATTCTGTTCTTGTATCAGTTTATAATAATTTAAAAATTACTTAGTGCAATAAGAACTACTTCCATTTGTGTTAAAATTTAAATGCAAAGTTCTGCAATTTATAATATTTAAAAAATGTGCCTTTAATATTTTCGTACAGTTTTTCTTCACAGAAATAGATTTAAAATCTCTGGGAGAAAATCTGCTATTGTACTTTCATACAGTATTATAATTTATAAAAATTACTATAGTATGATATCTGGGGGATGTCTTCTGAACAAAAATCAAATATCTCAATATTTTGCTCATAAGAAAGTTCAAATTCTAAGATTTCTAAAATACTTTTTGTTTTTAAATTAAATGCGGTTTTCATAACTTCAGTATGAAAGCGCCTTAAAAATATGTCCCACTACCCTATACTTACGCCTCGATTTCATAGTTTGTAATTAGGCAACTTATTTATGAAAATATTTTAAAATCACTTTTGCAAGTTTTCTTTTAAGTACATGAAGTCCTTCTCCCTTCTCATTTTGCATGAACTTATATTTATATTTTATATCTATATTTTATGAACTTAACGAGCTTGTAAAAAAATATCTTTTGTGTTGGAGTAATACTGCATATCATATGTGTTAACTAAATAATCTGCTTAATTTTTTAATTATATATTCCTATCTATTCTTAACTTGTAGTAATAAATAAAGTAAACTTTTTAGCGTACAAGAGTTATGTTAACTGATTCTATTTCATTTTTAACTATCTGTTCTCAACTTTTCCAGCTGTAGGCAGTTTTAAAGTTTACCATCAATGTATTAGGGCTCTGATAACTGCATATTCTACTTTATTCTTTACTGCAAATTCTTAACTTGTTCGTTTATTTACAGTTTTTTAAAAAAAAAGTAGAAAAACAACAATTAAGAGTTCTTGTAACAACATATTCTTTTCTAGTCTTAACTATCCATTCTCACTCAACTATCTATTCTCACTTTATCATGTATAAAAACACTGTGAACTATTTATTGTATTTTATTTCAAAGCTATCTATTCTTAAAATTTTTTTGCAACAGTTTTGAATAAAGTAGAATTACCCAAACAATGATGGGTATAAGATACCCCAGTTTCATTACAAAAAAACAAAGGTATTTCAAGGAAACTAAACTATCTAAGAAACTAATGAATAATCGAAAAGTTAATTAATTATTAATAATCTAAAGTACAGTAGAGCGCCGATTATCCGAACTGCTCGGGACCGAACATGGTTCGGATAATGAAAAGTTCGGATAATTGGAAAGTTGTTTAAAATCTAGTGTAAATGATTATTATCTATGCATTAACTTCCCTTCGCACCTTTTGTAGGCTTAGGACTGGCAGTACTATCTGAAATAGCTCTGGCGTGTTTAAAATTGTTTTCCTTTTTCAATTTTTAAATATTTTTAATTAAATTTTTTTTTTTTCATTTTGAATTATTTTTAATCATATTTCAGTTTTTTTATAATTTTTTTGTCAATTACTGATTTTAAAACTTTTTTCATTATTTTCCATTGCAAAAGAAATCCAGCAAAGATCTCGTTTCAAAGAAGACGCGCTTTTTTAGTAGCCATTTATTCCTTATTCTTTTTAAATAAATCAACTGAACGGGATTAACATTATTTTGACGTTCTAGCCAGTTCATTGCGAAATCTAATGGATTGCATGCTTCTATATGAGAAGGTCCACTATCTTGAACTTGATCACCTACTTCTTTCACTTCGTCTGTAGAGTTCCGATTTTCATTCAAAATTTCAGCAACAATTTCATCATTTTCATCCGAAAGATCTACTGGTACAGAAACTTCAGTTTCGTTTGTTTCTCTGTTAAGAATTTCATTCCAAGATTTAAGAATCCAAGCACTGTAATCACTAATTATTAACCATAAGTTACAACTACCCATTCCCCGATTATAGAGCTTCAGAACTTATCAATTCATAAACTCCTTCATTCCAACCATTGTAGACTGTCAAAATGAAGCTTGCATTCTTGGAAGATAATCTTTTGTTGTAAAGGGCTAAAGGGATATGTAGGTTTAACTGTATCACAATACATGTATGTATGGCTACTGTACGAAAACTGCTAAAAAGGTTGCAAATTAATTATGGTCTTCAGATGTAGGGGGTATTATTTATTCTTCTCAATTTAGAAAAATTGTCGATAGGTTAAAAAGTATTCTAAACTTAAAAAAAAAAACGAATTCAGATACAGTTCGGATAATTGGATGTTCGGATAATAAGGGTTCGGATAATCGGCGCTCTACTGTATTATTGAAAAGCACGTTTATCAACTATTTTCGTTAATCAAATAGAATCATTGAATTTTAAAGACCGACTCTGTAATATATTTCTTTTTAAATTAATTAGGACTATAATTAAAATTTTGGATGCCTAATTGATGTACACACAATCAATCTGGGAAGGGCCAGATTGGCCTCATCTGACTTTCGAAGTATGCAAAAATGTTCAGTCTTTTTAGTTTTAAATGGAATCAATGATATTTTACTAATGATAGGAATCAGTTCATTCATGTTAGAAATTTATGTTACTTAAATTATTAGGTGTCAATTCAAATCAGTTGTATGAATTATAAACTGTTAAAGCAATTTTACATTAAAATAAGTTGAAACTTTTAACATTGATGCGAAAAATAATTATTTTAACAACGGATTTGAATCGATTTATTCAGATAAGAGATTTGAATAACTTAAATCATACCAATCAAATTGACTGATTTTTATTCAGTATTAATCAATTTATTCTACGTAAATCATGATTAAAATCAATGATTAATATTAGATATTTCAATGATTTCATAAAAAAAAATAAACTAATCATTTTTATTGACACTCATTTAAATCAATGATTATAGCTTTGAATAAGTTCATTCAAATTATACATTTCATTTGAAAACAAATTAGAATCCTCGATTTAAATTACATATATGAATCAATTTGTTCTAATCATTGATATTCTGTTGATCTGAAATTTGTTTAAAAGGAGTTTTGCTCAAATAAAACTGGTGCTTTTAAGTGCTGATTGGAATCAATGATTTTAAACTGCAGATTCAAGCAGTCAAATTTAGTTATTTGAGTGAATTAATTCTAATTAGTGATTTACAATAGGTAATTATAATCATTCGAATGATCAATTGATCATTAATTGCTCATTTGAATAAACTGGCTCAAATTTGGTGATTAAAAAATCAGTTGAAATAATTGACACTGGTTTGAAACAAATGTATCAAAATAGTTTATCTGGATAAGTTCATTTAAATAAGTGATTCTGAAACTGTAATTGAAATTTATAAATTCGAATAAATTTATTCTAATCAGTGATTGGAGATAGTCTTAAGGTAACGTAAATAAAATTATTTTATTTGACATACAGATTTATTTATACTTTAATTGCATTTTGTGTCGTTTAAAGTTTTTGAATATCATAGCACAAAAAAAGGCCTTACGAAATATTTAGTTTAAAAGTTTGCTTTCAATTTTTGTGTTTTTATAAAATACTAATTGATTTGTTGATATAATGCAATATTAGTTTAAGATTAGTAATAATAATATAGACTGATCTTATTAAATATTAATAAGATTAGTCTTGATGATTGAATATCAGGAATAGTCTTAATACTACGCTTAATACTTTTAAAAATGATGAATGACAGAGAATTATATTTTAAGCATTAAATCATAGGGTAATAAAATCATAATGAATGATATTTTAAGCATTCACAAAACTTTTTGAAATTAATAATATGTAGCATTCAAATAGTATATAATAATATTTCTTAACTATTTCTGAAATAGTGATACTTTTATTTATTGCATGAAGTTATAAATCATTTCAACTATATTGTGACTTTTCAGTATTAAGTGGAAAAATATATAAGTTTCAAATCTTTTACGTACACCTGAATTACTCAAAAGTATGAGTTCTTTAAATATTTGTTTTATTTCGTAGTGTAACTTTTTCATTAGATTTTTAATTAATCTGACTTTACTGATAATCATTGTTGACTAATTAAATCACCAATTAATTACTAATTAATTCACATTTCCCTTTATTACGTAGGACTTGTATGTATTGTATTTATTAACAAATATTGGATATTACTAATGCGCAATTGTAAATTTTTTTTTTATTTCCATTAATAATGATCCTAATTATAATTCCATTAATTTTCGTAATTATTGTTCGAATTTTTATAGTAATATTTTAAATTATTAATTTAAATAGTTTGTTGCACTTAATTATCATTTGTCCAATGGGAATCAGTTGATATAAAAATGGGTTCCTCATCAATGTTGAACCCATTTTTAAACAGAACTAATCCTCATATAGTTAATTTAGTACGAAAGCTAATAAAGTAATTGTAGTAATTTGATGAACATATTTTATTTTGGTAAAAACTATTAACAATCTAAAAAAAGTGGATGAAAGATAAAAGTGGGATAAACAAACTAAAATAAATAAACTATTGAATAACAAGCAAATAAAATAATAAATTTAATTTTTAAATATATGTAAAAATTATTTATTGATAAATATTAATTATTAGACAGCATAATAATAACATAAAGAAATTATGTAAAACAACTTATAATAATAATTAGCTTAGCTAAAATAAGAGTAATTAGTTTACATAGAAATAAAACAAATAAGAGAAAGTCGAATAGAAATAAAAAAAATTAAAACAATACAATAAATAAAACAAACATAAAGCTAATTAAACGGTGCTTTGTGAAAAGGTACTATTATAGAATAAAAAATCGAAATTCAAATCAGTTAAGCAAAATGAAAAAGAGGATAATTTTAAAAAGGATAATCTCAAAAAGGATAATTTTAAAATAAATCGAAATAGAATATAAAAAATTAAAAGGGGAATGCATTTAATAAAAACAAAAATAAAATGAATCGATTTATGCAAACGCAAAATGGAAAAGCAAGTGAAATTTAAAAATAAAATTGCAAAACACGTAATTGCTTTGCCATTTAATGACCAACTTCATTAACGAGAAATTGAAAATTAAAAAGCAAACTAGTAAGTTCGGAATTGCGTTAGGGATAATTATAATTTGTTAAAAAAGAAAAAAAAAATCCCGGCATTCTGAATCTAAACCCCTATTTCACTGTTTTTAGATAATAAAGTGTTATTTTTATCATTCAAAAATAGTATTTAACATTAAGAAACAAAAAATAAGTAAATAAAATAAATAAAACGATAAATTTTCGTTGAATTCAAAACTTTCGGTCGGTCGAAGAATAATATTAAACTTTAAAAACATTTCAAAAACAGCCACAGCTGGGTACCTTTTTAAAAATTCACGAGCAAATTCATATCGGATACAAATAGAAATATTCACTTAAGTTTTTACAATTCCTTACGTCAATCATTGTATTTAAAAAGGAAAAAAACTAAAAATAGAATAAACATATTCGTCAAACCTTCACGTTTAAACCGAAAACTGTCAAACATAGAACGCGTTTTTTTCCAGAAGATACTTCGCATGCAAGAATATGCACAATTCAAAACATACCGTTCAAATATATTTATCCACTTATACGGAAAAGAAAATAAAGCTAAACACATTTCTTATAAGAAAACGTTTCGGGGGGAGGGCCCTCGGAACAAAATTTCGAACATCTGTTTTTGCTCTTGGCCGTTTTTCTGTGTAAACTCAACGCCGATATCTCATAGTGATAACGTACGGGTTTGTTCTGCTCTCCAAGCAGACGAAGAGGGTATTTCTCCTGTAAAAATTTTCCCGGAGCACACACCAGCATCTCAGTTCTGAGACAAGGGTTATCCCATTCTTTTCCAGGGTTGGTTCGAATATTTTTCCTTTCCCCTCCCTATGCCAGCTGGTGACAAAAAAGGAGCTTTCTTTACAAGAGAGAGGATTTGCCGAAAATGGAGTCAATAGGCCATTTTGGATGTGTTTGAGAGGAAATAGGTAAATGGGAGTATTTTTTTTTTCTCCTGGAAATTTGACATTGTAGCTGTATTTGAGTTTTAACAATTCAATGCCGTGGTAGTGAAGAAGCTTTGTGGTAGAGAAAAATCTTTGCATTTAGTTCGCTTTTCCAAACTGCTTAAAAGGCTTTTAAAGTGTGTCCCTTAGAGATAGTATATGATAACGTTGTTTCTAGAAATGCATACACATTTCACTGATGCATAGAACGCTAGACATTTTTATAGAAGTCCGAATTCGCTTGAAATGTCATTAATAATGTATGACCATGGGTAACTTTTTAGAAAAAGATTTTGTGCAATATATAGTACAAATATATGTACAATGAGGAAGAAATAAGAGCTTTTTAACTTTTGGTATATATTCGGACGCATTATACTCAACTACATGGGGCCATTTCAGAACCTGCTTTAGCTGTAGAAGGGAAAAAAGATTTCCTCAATAGATATTGGTTACCTCAGGCTTGCATAAGCAGTTCTATATGGTGCGTTAACAGTGAACATAAAATTTAAACGCGAGTTGCCAGTTAAAAATTACATTCAATAGGGCATTTTAGATATCAATGGACCATATTGGATGTGTTGAGAGGAAATAGATAAATTTAAATGGGAGTTATTTTTCCCACTAGTAACTTGACATTGTAGTTGTATTAGCGTTATAAAATTCATTGTTGGTCAAAGAAACAAAATGTATGGTCAAAACTACCATAATATGGTTAAATATACCGTGTTTTTGGAAAACACCAAAAATTTCAGTAATTTTTGCCGACGATGTTTGATAATGAGTATGGTAAAATTAACAATAAAATTTGGTTTCATAATATATGTGATAAAATTAATGAATGTGGTAAAATTTGGTAAGTTATTCATGATCATAGGCGTAGAGTGAGAGGGCACACTTTTTGTTTTTAAGAAACTGTTCCCTTATTTTAAGCTTTATATATATGTAATAGACATATATATGAAGCTTAAATATGTAAATAGACATGCATTGAATAACATGTATGCATATATACATAAAGCTTAAACTAAACGAACAGTTTACTAAAAATAAAAACTCTGCCCCCTTACGCCACACCTATGATAATAATACCTTAGCGTAGCATAAAACCCATTTTAATTAAATTTAGTTTTGTATTTTTAACTAAATGTATGACTATAGGTCTAAAAACCAGAAGTTCCTGTAAACCCTTACCAGATGAACGAAACAATTAAACAAACGAAAGGTTTAAATACCGTTTATTCTGGTTTTATTAACCAGTACTTTTTTTAAATCTCTTTTTTAAAATTAGAAATGCCATTTCTATGCAGTTTTCTCTGTTTGTTGTAAGTACGTATTGTGTTAAAGTAATATATTTGCATTTGCTAAAGACATTTTTCTAGTTACTGGCTTTCACGTGTGCTCACAGAGTAAAATGTTAATGTAAATTGAAATGTACAAATACAAATTTTGCCATTGTGTTTTCAGATTAGACATTTTTATAAGAGTCTAAATTTGCTTGAAATGTAGTTAACTGTTCAAAAAACGCGTGCAATCAGTACAAAGACTGTTCTAATCAAAACTGTTCTATTCCCCTGAATGCTCAAAACACGTGTACTACAATCAATACAAAGAGATGTACTATCAAAATGAAACAAATGCATTCTAAAATTTAGAGTAAGACCCCATAAAAAAATTGTACCGAAAAATACTGAGTTCGTAAAGCAGTACTGAATTTTCTAAAGTCTATTACGTATTATCAAAAATATTATAATACAAAAATTTATTTCAAACTGAAAAAGGTTTCTTTGCACAACAATAGCACAACAACATTTTCTGCACATTTATAAAAAATAATGCCTCTAACTCGTTCATAATGAAAATATTGATATTGATTAGATTTATAATTTACAATTGACTCAAATGTAAGAACTGGCCATATTCAGGGCCCACACTAAGGATTTCAAATTATTAACCAGTAAATTAGCCAGATATCAAAAGTATTCACCAATTTTTAGAAGTCTTCGCCAAATGCAAATCGTAAAGTTTTTTTATGATTAATTTCTTTCCCACAGAAAACTATTTTACGGTAGTTTGTTTTAGGCTTATATTATTTGGACCCAATTCTAACTGGCTATGTGGCTCATCTACCGAAAATTACTGTAATGGAATAAAAAATGCTGATTTGTTTAGAAAAAATCATTTTGACATAATTTGAGGTAAAGCTGAATTTGCTCGAACTGACTTTGAAAATTTTGAGTTTTTAAAATCATTCGCCAAAACACAATTTTATCGCATTCGGTGAGGTGGCGAATGCTTAACGCGGGCGTTGCATATTGTCTCTGAGTAAACATGAAATTCGAATATAAAATGTATTGAAACATGTCGAAAATAGCAATACAAAATAAAAGGCTTCTTTTGCTGTTATTTGATCAAGCAAGGAATATTTTTAGCGTTCCTATTTCTGTTCCATTGTTTTTAAATTTTAAACTATCGCAGCTATTGTTACGACGCCATTTATTGTAATAATGTTCTTAAACTGAAGGGCTAAGTCCACCTGTTTGCTGTCGTTCACCAATTCCGATGATTGCTTCAAAAACACTGTTGCCTCTTGGCGTAAACCGGTTCTTTTTTTTCTTTTTATGAAATTTATTTGCTCAAATTTTTTTCCAATGCCCACTAGATTTGCTGGCTACTCTTTCAGGGGCACCATATTAGTTGGGCAATCATTGCTCTCACAGTAAAGACATATAGTACAGAGAATGAAAGAACATTCATGCCTTGTCCGGGATTCGAATCCAGGAATTTTCTGAGGTGAGGTCAGCTCCCTGACCCCTACACTCCGGTCAGCGCACTAAACATTTATATGCAATAAAAAGAATTCTGTTTGCTTACGCTTGTGCCCGTACTTCCATAGTCCTAATTCTATTCTCATGATATGCAAAAATAAATAATTTTGCTTAATAATCATTTTTTAAAATAACATTTAAAGTGAAAAGTATATTGTTATAAAAAATTTGATGAGTACCCCAACCGTTATTTAATATTTTTCTTTCTAAAAAGGTTGATATATTAAATCCAATTGTCGTTAATAATGGTTCTTAACCGTTTAGCAAATCTCTATATCTGTAATTTATAATAGTATGTAGATGTAATTTGCACCAACAAAAAGTAGTTCTAAAGTTTAGACTCCAACTTAAATAAGCTTACTTTAAAATAGTAACGTTATAAGGTAAAATATCAAAATTACTTTAAAGAAACAACTCTTTTAAAACATTTAGGATGCAAAAATATTTTACCGGGAAACAGTACGATAAAAACCTGACTTCCTAACAGTGAAAAAGAAAGAAAAAACGAGATTGTAATTGAACTACAATTGAATTACATTTTGAACTACATTTTAAAAAATTCATATTTTTGATCTTTAAATGCTATCTAAAATTGTAAATCAAACGGAATATTCATACTCTGATACGTACTTCATAAAATTGAAACTAAGAATTTTATAAGAAAAATAATAATTTTGAATCGTAAAAAAAATAAATTATAAAACATTTAAAAATTTTGAAATATTTGAGCAAAAATAACCCCAGGTAAAATTTTGTGTCCTAGTACAGCTTTATATTAATTTTTATTACTTTCTACTGTAACTTCAGTCTTCCGCTTTGTTTTTACTTACAAGCCACTGCGTTTTTGCTTTACACTGTAAAAAATTCCAGATCAAAATACGGTATTTAGTACCGACACTTTAGGTGCATGATCCGAGAAATCCACTTTTATCCTAAAATATTATATTGTAAATTTTGCAGTAATATTATTACACTAATACTAGCGATTCAGTGATTTTACGTTAATAATTACTGTAAAGAGTAACACCACATTGAGTGCCGGTACTTTTTACCATAGTTTGATCTAGAATTTTTTACAGTGTACCTGAAGTAAAATATAAAAAATAATTTCAAAATGAGCTCAAAAATATGTTTAATATGAAGTTCATACCAATTTATCTACTTAATTTTTAGTTCATTCAGAAACCGACAATATAAGACTTTAAATTTTCAAATAATAATAATAAAAGAATAAATAATTTTAAAAATTAGCTAAACAAGTATATTTTTTAATTTCATTGTATGAAGCCGTGGTGGCTCAGGGGATAGAACGTTCGCCTTCCAATGAGGTAAACCGGGTTCGAATCCCAGCGATGTCTGGTCGATTCGAATTCTGCACCCTGCTCACACCGACCTCGGTGCTGAACTAAAATATCCTCAGTGGTAGACGAATCATAGGTTAGATATCTCTCGCCGCCAGGCTAACCGTGAGAGGTTTTCATGATCTCTATGTAACGCAAATGTCCATCAAAAAAGTCCTCCACGAAGGTAAATTTCTCCCAATGCTGAATTCAGAGGATTTTTCTTGTTTTCCGGATTGGAACCCAATCACAAAGCTACCGAGTTGAACATTAGCAGTCGTGAAACCAAAACTTGGGTCGGCTGTTCAACGATGGTTATAAAATAAAATAAAATAAAATTTTATTGTAAAAACACATTTTGATGTAATGAAGTGAATTAATTATGTCTATCCTATAATTAATGTATCAGGTATATAATTGTGCACTTACTTAGTATTTCTGTATGACCCCATCACAAACAGTTTAATTCGATCAAGTACAACTCTGTTATAAGCAAGTATTTTAAAATAAAATAATTACAACAATTTCAAACAACAACTTTCAGTTCAGTTCAGAATTAAAACAATAAGAGTAAAGTAATTTTTGTTGTAATCTTACTTTATAATAATTTTTTGTTCAAGAGTTCAAAACATTACCTTCATTAGAATGCAGCGTTCAAGAAAATGGCAGAACTGCAACTAGCTTTTTAAGGCTAGAATTACGAACTCTTACCTATGTCTAAACAATAATAAAATAATTCATAGTATTATGTATTACAAGGATAATATATAAGATGTTTGAAGGTCTTTTACCCTCTCCTCAAGATATAAATTCATTTCAAGTTCATTACTATCAATACTATTGAAAAATATGAGTGATTTGTGAATGGTACAAAAATTTAATATTGTAAGAAATGGTAGAGCCAAAATTAGCAAAAAAGTTTATAATTTATAGGTTAGATCCTTTATAACTCTTGGTAGCTCATTATCGGTTTTATTAAAATAAACTTTTAAATCATAGAAACTAATTCCTTTGGCTTTTAAACCCAAATTATGTTTTTTTTTCTCAAAAAGTAAAATTGTTAAAAAAAATTGGCAAAAAAAATTTTTTTTTATGGTTCGTTAATTTAAATACAAGTTTAAAAAAAAGTTTTTTCTTAAAAAAGAAATTTGGTTTTAAGTAATTTTGGTTGTGCAGATTTTTCATTTTTTTTAGTCTTTTTCTTTGCAGAAGAAGTAGGTGAAAAGATATATTTAAATTATTTATTTACTTATTTACTTCTCCATGTCCAATAAAATGAGAATAGTTGGATTTAAATTATAAAATGCGCAAAAATGTGCAGCTTATTCTTGCAAACTAAATCTAATAAATTTTTATCTATAACTATTAATTTCAATAAAATATACTAAAATTTAGTTTTGATAATTAGATTTTATTTAAAAACCATAACAATTAAAAAGGAATCACGATTAATTATACAATATCATATAAATGTTTTTTAACATTTTCTCATGAATAGTTTAATGCTTTTCCTATTTTACATACGTTTTATCCACCCATCGTTAGATAATTTTTTAAGACATAAGTCTATGGAACTAGCAATGTAAAATGATCAATGTAGCTATAGCATTCATAATTTTTCTTGCTACTTATGGAATCGATGAAAAATTTTACAGTTCCTTTCATTTAGTATTTATAAAACATAGTTAATCATGATTAGTTTAAACTGCTATATGATTGAACGTTAATAGAAATATGAATGATAATTGCGTGATATGATTCAAATAATGATAACGGCAAGACATGAACTTAGACGTGACTTAAAATTCAACATAAATCAAATTTTGAAATAAATTACATGATATTTACAATAATTTGAGTAATGCAATTATTGCTAAAAAATATAAACAATTTAATAGTTATTGTAAACGAAGACGTCATGATAGTTTATTTTAATAATGTATTAATTGTTAACTTGAATACTGGTAATATTGTTAATAAGAATAATACACTTAATGAGAATAATACGCATTGTTAATAAGAATGTACACAGTATATGCAAACAACACTAACATAAACAATGTATGTAAGCACTAATGTAAATAATATTACTATGAACGATATTAATGTTAACAATATTATTGTTAGTTTGGTCAATATAATCATTACATTTTCAAACTTAAGCAAACATTAAACTTTTCAATAGTGTTAAAGCTAAACATGCTATAATTTCTAATTCGAAGAATGCAATCATATGTATTGTTAAGAATTAAATTTACATTTACTTGATACAAAAAATTTAGCTTTTATCAATCATTTTTTTGACTTTATTGTTATCTGAATTCAATACATTTTTCATTAAAATTTTTCAGGCGAAAACTTTTCAGTAAAATGAAATGTAATTTTTTGAAAAGACTACTATGTATTTTTCAATACGATTGCTTAGTTTAGAGTGCTGTTAATGCATATAACACATACCAAGCATAGCAATTCGTAACAGTTTTCCACTTTATGATGTTTTCTTTTTTATTTCTTTTCTATTTTGCAACAGCGGCATTTAAATAGTATCATTTAATTTTCCCTTTTCTCTTGAAAATTTTGTAGCTATAAATCAATGTTGAAGGCTGTGAATAATTGTGTTACATTGATATGTTTGATGTTACATAAAAAGTTTCAAATATTTCTTTTATAAATAAAAAAAATGCTCAAATTTTAATATTTTCTGCTACTTATTTCTAATATTACGCATGCTTCTAATTGGTCTAAAATATATTAAATGTCCCTCTATTCACAATTTGATTTTGAATTAAATTAGAAAAATAGCAATTCTTTAACAAAATCTCGTTAAAATGACAACAGTTAATTGCAAACACAACTTATTCACTTGGATATTAACATACAAAATTAGAAAAATGTGTTTTAGGTAATGTTATTAATTTCACTTTACTCTTAAATGCATTATTTTTTTTATTAATAAGCGTTTAACAGTATTTTCACTTCTAAAGGTTTCAATATTTTTAGTTTGTCGTGCAAATTCAATTAAATAGCAATTATAAAATTTAAAAAATGTGACAGATGAAAGCGGTTTGTGTAATTAGTCTTTTGAAAGGTAAACCTTATTTTCAAAGAAACCTACTTTCTGTAAAGTATATTTAGTAACAAAATTGCTTTAAAGTTACTTTTAACAAAAGCCAGAAAATATTATCATATTTGTTTGGATCTATAATATTTAAATTTAGTAATATTTTAATAATAATTTAGTAAAGGTTAGTACGCAATAAAATAGAAAAATGAGGTGTTCTTTTTTAAAATTGAACATGGTTTATATTGTTATTAATTTTGTGTACTTTGTTTTTTAACTTCGAAAAGAATAAAAAAATTATTAAGTTATATACGTTTTCAAATTACAAGTTACGTTTTTTTTTTTTGTTGTTGTTATAGAATGCAAAATATAGTATATTGCTTTCCGTGATGTTCGGATTTTAATAAAATTAATATTAAACCTAGTTTACTTTTTATTTGAATTAGTTCTCTATTTATCCTAGTTTACTAGCTAGTTGTACTAGTTAATTGTTATTATAAAATAAATCATTGATTCAAGATCATCAAAATCGCAACTAAAAGTAAAATAGTAACATATTAAGCCATTAATCACCTTTTCAACGTGGGACTTATTATGAAATAAAATTGGAATTAAAATTAAAGCAGGCGTGTGATCTTGCAGTGTTCTGATTCTTTCATATTCTAAGGCGAAAATAGAACGTCCACATAGTTCTATACAATTTATGTGAGCACTTACATTTTTCGAACACATTAAAAACGTTAATTTTGTATCAAGCAACTAAATTTCATTCTTCTTTGCGATAATAATTCTCTGCGGAAGTAAAAAAAAAATCATTTATAAAGTACTTAAAACATTGACATCTGAATTATATTGATTAAAGGACCTTAGTATTAGAATTAAAAAAATAAATTTGCGCAGAAGGCAGCAAGAACAGATTCATAGCAAAAATATGTAATGTTGTAAAGAGCATAAATAGGTATTTTCAAAATATGTAAGAATTTTTTCTTTTTTTTAATTTATATGAATTCTAGAAACAAGTACTAAAATAATATAGCAGTTTCAATATCATGTACTTAAATACTATATAACGCTCTTAGATATAAAATTGAGTTTTTATTGGCCAGAAATGAGCATAAATTTTTTTAAGTTTATTCTTTTTTAATAGTGGTAACGGAGGAAATTAATAAAAAATTATGAATTCGAAAAATAAAATATTGTATAAATATTTTCAGTGAAAATATTGAAAATTTCTGAAATTTGGAAAATATGAATTCTAGAGACAAGTGCTTAAAATAAAATAGCAATTTCAATTTTGTCTGTACCTAAAAACTATAAATGAGAGCAACAAGAAGAGATTCATACCAAAAATGAGTATATACAGACGTTTATGAAAATATTGTAAAGAACATGATGAGGTATTTTCAACTATGTGCAAAATATATAAGACTTTTTACTTATTTTAATTAATATGAATTCTAGAAACAAGTGCTTAAAATAAAATAGCAGCTTCAATTTTGTCTGTACCTAAAAAGTATAAATGAAAGCAACAAGAACAGATTCTTACCAAAAATGTGTATATACAGACGTTTATGAAAGTACTGTAAAGAGCATGAATAGGTATTTTCAAAATATGTAAGAATTTTTGCCTATTTTAATTAATATGAATTCTAGAAACAAGTGCTTGAAATAAAATAACAGTTTCCCTATTATGTATGTACTTAGAAAATATATAACGCTCTTAAATATTAAATTGCTGTTTTTATTTGACAGAAATGAGCATAGATTTTATAAGCTTATTTTTCTTTAATGGTCGTAATAGAAAAAATTTAAAAGGATTATGATTTCAAAAAATAAAATATTACATAAATATTGTCAGTGAAAATATTGAAAATTTCAGAATAATCGCAAAATATGTAACAATTCTTTCTTATTTTAATAATTATGAATTCTTGAAACAAATGCTTAAAATAAAATATCAGTTTCAATATTATGTCTGTACTTAAATACTATATAACACTCTTAAATATAAAATTGGTGTTTTTATTTGACAGAAATGAGCATAGATTATATAAGATTATTTTTCGTTAATAGAGGTAATGGAGGAAAAAAGCTGAGGACTTCAAAAAATAAAATAATTTATAAATATTGTTAGTGAAAATATTGATTTCTTACAAAATGCAATGTATCTAAAAACTGTGATTGTAATCTTAATTAATCTTTGTTAATTGCTGTTAATAAAAAAGAAATCATTACATAACTATTTTCAAGTGGTTGGTAAAAAGTGTGCATAAACATCAATACCAGCCTATTTAGAAACTATTCTTTAACTTCTGTTATTTAAAAACAACTTTAGTATCATATTTTACTTTGGTTAATAAAATGTTCGTATAAACAACTACAGTATTTTGTTGGAAAATTTTGATGATGATAATAAGCCCCTTTATCGAAAGTAAATGTGGCTCAGAATTTATTCTGTTAGTTTATAAAAAGTTTGTATTCACTGCAAATGGGTAAAATGTGTCGGATTTTTATTATAATTAATATTTTTATTTGGTGTTATTTTAAAGGAGAAATCTTGTTCATGAAATTTTTTGTGTTAGTTTTATTTGGTGCTTTGTGTGTGTAAAAAGTTTTCCTCGATCCAAGTAGTATAATTTCAGGAAATTTAATTAGTAATCAAACGATACTTTTCAAATCACAGTTAGCGAAACGAAAACCTAGCTCGTAATAAACGTATAAGATCTTTAATTAGTTAAATAAAACTTTCTTTTTCTTTTGCTAGTACTACTATAAATGAAAATTTGCTAATGATCTAAATTCATCTACTTTAATTGTAGCTATAAAAAATTCTTAACTTATTACTTCTCTTATTAGTTTGCAAAAAGTTTGTATAAACCACAAATGGTACTTTCGTTGGAAACTTGATCGCATTCACAATTTTTTTTCAGCTACTGTTAGTGAAACAAAATTCTATCTCGTAAGATCCTTGATTAATTCAATAAAAGTTTCTGTTTTTGATACTAGCACTATACCTGAGAATTTACTAATGATCTGAATTCATCTACTTATAGCTATAAAAAATCTAACTCATTAGATCTTTCAATATTTTGTGAAAAATTTGCATGTGCAAATTACAAATTACATTTGTAAATTACGAATGGAAACCTGGCATCCTAAATCCTAGATAGTTATTTACTGTTATTGAAATCGAAATCTAGCTCATAAGATCTTAATTTGTTAGTTTGTAAATAGTTTACACACATCACATATGTCTTCTTGTTTTAAATTTTGACCGTAATCTTAGTTATTTTGATTAGCGATATTGAAACAAGTCACACTCATAGAAGCTTCATAGAAAAATGTCAAGCAAAGTTTTCATTTGATCTTTAATCGGTTTGTAAAATATTTGCAAGGAAACAAATAGCACAATATCGAAAAATGTTTAGAATAATCTTAATTCATCTTTTTCAAATATATAAGGAAATTTTACTCCTATTTTCTACGATTAGTTCGTAAAATGTATGCAAGCACCACAAATGGTATGTTTGAAATATTAGATCATAATAACTATTTTTTTTTCAAAAAAAAGGAACTATTGATGAAACAGAAATTAAAATTGTATTACATTAAATGTATTATATTGAAATGTAAAATTTTTACCATAATCGAATATATAACTTTAACTTTGATAACACCCTTATCTTATCTAATATAAATAAATACATAAAGTATTTTTAGTTGTTCCACAGTTCACTTTTTATTATATAGTAATAACTAGTTTTTTAATGTTTATTATTCTATGAATAAAACGATTCATACACTATTACAAATTCTCGAGCTCGTTTAACCGTAATTTTGTTCAAATTTGCTGCAATATTTCATAGGGTGCTAACTTCAGCCATCATATTACCCCGCACATCTTAAAACTGATTAAATGATGCAATGATTCAAAGTGAACGGTACATTTAAATACCTTATAAAAGTTTGAGCAAGTTTTCAGATTACTATGGTTCAAAGTACCACTATATGGGTCCAACATTGAACTGATTTTTTTTTAGTATAGTTGTCGATAGACCTGTAAGTAGCCACTCACCACGTGGCGAGAAAAAAAGAAAAAAAGAAAGAAAGCGGTCACTTAAATAAACAACCGGTTACTTTTTTCCGTTCTTTTTTTTAATTGTTTAATGATAAAAGTATTTTAATGTAGAGACTCTGGTGAACAGAAATTTCATTAAAATGTCCATTCTCTCAATTCAAAATTTTGATCCTTCAGAATCCATCAATTTGTGGTGGAAAGATTCACGTGGAAGGTGAGTTCTTCAGTAAGAGAGTAGGGGAAACATCAGTGTTCAGAGTACCGCTTAAATGCATACTGGGCAGTGGCACTTGAACTTAAAAGAACACTGATGTAGGGCATACCGAGCAGTGGCACTGAACCTTAAAAAACATGAATGTAGGGCATACCGGGCAGTGGCACTTAACTAGGTCTAGTATATATCTTGGACATTTACCAAAGCGACTATGGGATTGTCAACAGTCACCGGTAGAAGTCAACAACCACTCATTTCTATCATTCACAGTAACCTATACATTAAATGCATTTTGTCACCCCAAATATATTTTTAAAAAGAGTCAGATTGTTTAACTAAATTTTGTCACATATTTACATTATTTTTATTGTTAAATTAACTTTTTATAGCCGTAGTTTATTTCTGATATGAATTATTTTTTTAAAAAAATATATAATTTAAAAAAGAAGAAAAATTGCAAAAAGTGGGTATTACATGAAAAGGACCTATCGATATCGGTCACTTTATTAAAGCTTATTTTCCATACATTTCATATCCTCATATTTGTAGTTTCTTTTTCTTTGGTAAAACATTTAAAAATGATAAAGCAACCGTCGGTGCAAAATTAAGTTATCTGTATTTGTAAAGAAGTTAACCGGTGCATATTGTATTGAATATAATGGATTTCGTATTAATATATACGTTGTAATGATATNGGATTATGGGTCCTAATGTGCCCCATGAAAACATTGTTCCTGGGCGAGAAAGCATGAAAACCTGGAGGGTGGTCATAATGTAATGGCTCTTCGGTGTATATATATATATATATATATCTACAATAGTTTTCAAATTGAATCATCATTTAATTCTTACATCCACTTCCTTTTCCAGAGGCATGTTTGATGTTTTCCTACTGTTGATGCAAAATTGATTCATTTGAAAATCATTTTTCATGATCAGAGGAATTATTTCCCGTTTGTTTTAAATAAATTATTAACTTTTAATGTTTAATGAATTACATATTTAAACTCCTGACTGTATTTTTTTTCAATCACGACAGGAATTTATAATTATGCTCAGAGATACATCCACAAGAGTTTCATTCAATACATTAATATTTCTAACCATACTTTTTTATTGCTGTTTTACTAAATATGATATCAATTTCTAAAAACCAATATAAAAGTAAATTGTACGTGCAACGTAAGTGTTTAATTTTGATACATCTTCGATTTGAGAATATAAAAAAATTGTAGAGCATTCAAGATATTAATGCTCGGGGAATAGGGAGGGGGTGTAAGAGCTTCAGAAATATTCAAAAAATATTTTTTTCACCAAACCCACTTGAATATGAAACCTTATTTTCCACTTTGCATTTTGTGCTATCCATTTCATTCCCCCTCACCCCTTAACCAACCCTTTTTCTTCGAAGAGTTTCTCTTGGATGAAAAAGAAGAAAATCGCCTAAAGCCGCCTCTTCTAAAACATTTCTTGAATATATGTACTTTTTTTTTTCTTCTTGGCATTGAAGAATTTGTTTCCTTTCAGTTTCGAAATGTCTTTCGCGTTAAGTCCCTCCCCCCCCNAAGTCCCCCCCCCCCCCCCCAGAACCGCGGATCGCTTTACATACTCTTTACTTTACATACTAAAATAGGAATAAATGATTATGTATAATGCGTTTTTTTTTTTCATTTGTGCATAGCCCCTATACCTTTTACTAATATTACATTGCATTTATTATAAAATGAAAGAGACTCTGTTATTAACATGGTAAGAGTATTAAAATCAAGCGAATTTTAAATTTCTCTTTAAAAAAATCTCCCTCTTTTTTTTAGTGACATTTCGAACTTGTGCGTGATTTCGAAAATTGAAATTTAATAATGAATGGAATGTTTATATCAAGCAGTGGTTTTAAGTTATGAGTTTAAATTAAATTTTTTCTGTATGATGGTTTTGAGAGTTTGCTCAGTTAAATATTTTATTTCTCCCTCATATCCCATGCATTTAAATTATATTTGAATTCGAAAAATAGTTCTTTTAATTCATTTAAAAGTATATTGAAAGTGGTAGCATCGCATTGTTAAAATGCAGATAAATTACCTATTTATCTTTACTGAAACTATCTTACAATGATTTAAATAAAGTGAGCATTTTAATATACGACCCATGTTAAATGTCAAAATAAGTAGAATTTTTATAAAACTTTTAAAAAAGGTTCAACGGTCAAATCAAAAGTGACGATAAAATAATGTTTTATTTGTATTTTAACCTCTAAATTTTACATTTTGAGCATATATGTGTATTTCTGCTAATATATTTTTTATTTTGAAAGATATATCTCCTTACATTTAAAAGTTATCTATAATATTATCTATTGTTATCTATTTCGATCATTTGAACTTTTTCCAAAACCCTTTTCTGTTAAGAAAAACAAATGTACCGTAGAAAATATGAAAATAATAATAATTTAACGTTAACTAAATTGTCATCTACTTTTGCATCGCAAATATTTTTTGTTTTCTAAAATACTATTAAACTGGTTATTTTATTTTAAAAACATTAAAAAAATTATTTCAACCTGGTAAGCATTTAAAATATTAAAAATAACGATTAACATTCTAAAACTTTTTCCACGCAATTACTTTAATTACTTAGGTTATATTTTTATGCATGTTTTAAATGTTATATTGAAAAATATATCTTTAAGATAATTTAAGCTTTATGGTTGTTATGAAATTAAGATAGAATTGTAAAATCATTATAAATTTAGCTGTAGTGATGCATATAAATAATAGTAACAAGCAATAATTACCATGTTTTCGAATAATGATTAAAGAAACTTCATCATTTTAGCATTTTTTCATATTACTATCTTTCATAATATTAATATCCATCGAAGCATCGCAGGAATAACTATCAGCTTTTTCTATATTTATCGAAATATCATATCACTATCTATCATCTTTATTAATATTTATCTAAAAAAAGTACTGCCATGAAAAATGCGTTCAAAATATCCACAAGGAGAATATGTAAGGAATATTATAATAGTATGCGACTTAGGTTTGAAATACATAATTTCCACAATTTTAGTTGCATTTTATAAAATTTTAATAAAAAAGTATCGAATGTATTTTACGCGTTTTGGTTGTTCACGCCATCTAAAGTAACAAATTGTAAATAAAGTTCTTAATAAAGAATGTCATCGAAATATGTGAATTTTGCAGACTGTAGTTTGAAAAAATTAATTTTTCCTATGTGGTTATAAGAAAATTTTATACATATCACGAATGAAATATAATTTTATATTTGATTTATGATTAGTTGGTTCTATTATTATTTTTTAATACTATAATGCATAACTGGCCACAGATGCATAACTTGTTGATAGAAACATGCATAACTTGACACCGATATAACAAACTGGTGTTAATGTAAAAAAAAAAAAAAAAACTTAAACTTTGTGCTTAGATCAATAAAGCTAAATAACGTGAAGAAACAAAAGATAATATCACATGAACTGATAGACTTTACTTTCGATTTTATAATAAAGAGTCTTTATCGGTGTATAAGTATCAAAACTCAGACTTTGTGTTTGAACACTGACAAAATTCCTTAGCTTTATTCAACTTATTTTAGTTTTATTCAATAAATTGATGCTTCACCAAGGCAGCTGACCAATATAAATGTGCAATGCATTAAGATGATACAAAATGACCAATATCAAAGTGCTACAAGTAAGGCTTGAAAGTCAATAAACAAGTGACTTATAAGAAGGATCCATTTAAAAAGTTTCATTCGATTATAATTTTCATAAGACACAGGACACATATTTTATGCCTCATCGTTGGTTCATCAAGGCAAAGAAATAATTTATATGTATATGTTAAATTGTTAAACATTTTTAAACTGTATATATTAGCAGTTAAATGCCATAAAATTATAAAAATTATCGTTATTAAATAATGATAGTAATAGAATATAATGTAATTTTATTCCTACTTCAGGGTCGATAATTTTAATTTATTCGATGAACTACTATGTTACGAATGTTTTCATAAATACATACTGTTCATAATACATACTTTCAAAAATACACACTGTTCATAATACATACTTTCACAAATACATACTGCTCATAATACATTATTTCATAAATACATGCTTTCATAAATACATACTTTCATAAATACATGCTTTCATAAATACATACTTTCATAAATGCAAACTGCTCATAATGCATCATTTCATAAATACATACTGTTCATAATACATAATTTCATAAAAACATACTTTTATAAATTCATAAATAAAGTACATTGCCTATACTGTTGCACCCTTCATCTAAAGAAAAAAGTTGCAAATGAGAGAATTTGAAATGCATACAAGCAGTACTTAAATACTGTTGAATGCCATAAATTGGTCTTATCATTATTAAAAAAAAATCTATAATATAAAGAATCGATTCTTTATTTTTTTTATCCATGATTAATAATTTCCATTCATTCGGTAAACCTAATAGTTAAGTTTTCATAAATTCAGCAAATATTTATTTTACCACAACGATATTAAGAAAGTTTTCATAAATACAGAAGATATATTTTTGTTTATAATGTTGCACCCCTCATCTAACGAAAAAAGCTGAAAATTGGGGAATTTAAAAAGCATATTAGCTGTACTTAAATGATGTTGAATGCCATAAATTGGCAGAGACTCATTACTATTAAAAAAAAAACTATAATAAGAATTGACTATTAATTTTTTTTGCTCCATGATTAATAATTTCCATGCATTCGGTTTTCATAAATTCAGCTAATATTTATTTTACCCCAATTATTCCCGCAGCTATCCAAAGAAATAACTACAAAATGCTTTAATACAAAACAGCAACACAGCTTTTTTTCCTTCTCAAAATGAGAAATGAATAAGAAACTATCATTTCATTTTTACTTTAGTTAAATATTTCCTTCCAAAATAGCTATAAATTTCGAAACATGGTGCTTATTGTACCCAAGGAAACAAATTACGAATGTGAGACTGCAAAATGTATACAAATTGTAATGTAGATAAAATTGAATGTCATCGGGGGTCAGTGACTTATAGTTAAAAAAATTTTAATAATGAAACTATCATTTTATCGTTGTTCCATGATTAATGATTTTAGTTCATTTAGAAAACTACCACTTTAATGAAGTTTTAATAAATACAGCGCATGTTTATTTTATTCCAATTTTTTCTTCATCTATCAAACAAATCATCTAAGAAACAAATTCCAAATGTATGTTAGACTGTATTTCTCTACAGTTCAATGCTATAGAGTAGTAAGAACCTTATCATTTTTCAAAGGAAAAGAAAATAAGTAAATAAATAATAAAATAGGAAGCTATCATTTAATTTTTACATTATTATTAAAAATACAACGTTGATTAAATTTTCATATATACAAAATATATTTAATATATATAAATACAACATGTCTATATATAAATACATTATAAGTTCAAAATGAATATAAAACAAAGGAAAATTACAGATTTTTTCCATGTTTCCTCCACATTTTAAATATAGGGGAGAGTCGGGTAGCCCCGCTCACTTAAGAGGACGCCTTACCCAGATAAAAAACCGGAATTGGCAAAATCAGAGTTGTAATAGTCACCCTTTGGGGGCGTCGCTTTGAGGGAGGANATATATATATATAAGGAGGAAACATGGAAAAAATTACAGAACAATGAAAAAAGAGAAAAAGAAAAGTATTTTTAAAAAAATTAATAGAAATCCGGAAAAAAAAGATATAATCTCTCTATCACCTCACACGAATATATCCTCAAAAAGAAGCACTTTCTATTATTGCACCAATATATCCACAGCAATATGCATACAATTACATCGTATATATATAAATACGATATATATTAATACAAAATACATTATATTTATTACTTTAAGTTACAGATAACTTTACGAATACAGATAACTTAATTTTGCACCAACGTTTGCTTTATCACGGATTAATGTTTTACCAAAGAAAAGAAAACTATAAATGTGAGGATATAAAATATATGAAAAATGAGCTTTAATAAAGTTTGTTTCTTCACGTTCATAGAAGATCAAAGAGATGCTGTTAAAAAAAAATCATAATAATAAACATTTGTAGACTTTAAAAAGCATGAAACTCAATTTAAAAATATTTAAACGAGCCTAATAATTTTTGCTTTACATAACTCTCGGTATAATGAGCACTTGATTCAATTTTGATTAACTTTTAATAATTTTAAAGTTCCCTAAAATTTAAAAACTGGCTCTTGCAAACTTGACATTGTGCTACATCCGTAGCGCGAAGTTTTTAATTTTTGAAATTTTTCTTAGACAAATGAAAGTTATTAAAAATTGGAGTAAGTTCACATGACACAAAAAGTTATTTTAACAAAAAGTATTATAACAGCTTGATATTTTAGACTGAGTTGCGTGTTTTTAAAGTCCCTAAATATTGCATTCGTAAATGGTAAAATTTGCCTTAAACTACAATACTAAATTATTTCATCCCAAGCATTTAAAATTTTATCCAAAAAAACTAATTACGAATATATTTAGGTAATGCATTTACAAATAACATATTGATAAATTTAAATCAGAGTCTTATCGTTAATAAATCAATCAAAATGATAAAAAAAACAATATATATCTATTTCATTTTTTTTATTCATGATAAATAATTTCTTTTCATTTAGTAAATTACCAAATTACTGAAGTTTTTACATATAGCAATGTATATTTATTTTCACCCAACTGTTGCATCTCCGATTTAAAGAGAAAAGTTACAAATTTAATAATAGAAAATATCTAAATATACTGTATTTAAAATCAATTTCTGAAGCAGGCTCAAACTGCATCAGCCTTACAGCAGCAGAATTTCTTAAACTGGCTCAGCCTTATAGCTATAACAAATTAATATTAATATAAAATTAATCTTTTGTTTTCCATTGATAGTCATTAAAATCTGTTGATATTTTAACTTACTTTATTGAAGATATCCTTAAAATAACGCCTATATCGCTTACATATACCCACGTTTTGATCACTATTTCATGTAACAAAATAAATTATAAATGTGCCAATGCAAAACTGTCTATATAATATCCATAAACTCTATTTTCAATAGTCAATAGCAGTCAAATAACTTAAAATATTTTTTAAAAAAATTTTAGTTTTCAATATCATTTTTGTTTAAAAAATTTTCAAATCGAGTGGAAATCGAGTTTTTTTATTTTCAGAAGTAGTTTGAAATGAATAAACGAACCAAATTAAAGAAGAAATCATTTGCAATGTTTTCAGTATATTCTTACATAAAATTTATTTTATAATTCTTACATTCTTCATAAAACTTCTTCATGAAGAAAACTTCTGTAATAGTTCTGTCTATTTCAGAAAATAAACCATAAAAAATTTAAAGAAATAAACGAGTAAAAAGCTAAAAAATCTATTCAGGTTAGATTTTATATTTTAATTATTCTTTTCGGCAAAACGATTTCCTTTTAAATCTGATTAGAAGAGTCGGAATTATAAATGTTGTTAATAAAGTCGCTACTTATTCAGATGCTTTCTTTTGCACTAATCGAAAAAATAATTCTTCAAACAAATTTTTTTTCCAGTAATAAAAAAGAAGCACAAAAAAAAAATCCTCTTTGAGAGTAAAAATATTTGAGTTCTTTTTTTGCAAAAGTGGAAAATAATTCCCGACCTTGTAAAAATTAAAATAATGCTTTTGTTTATCTTAAAAAAATACAAAGCTATCACTTTTTGCAACTCAAATATTTCAAATGAAGTTATTAAAACTGTTATTGTCTCTTCAAAATACTTACATGTAACAAAATTAAAATCCCGTTTTCTGCAAATAGCTTTAGCATGGAAATGATTGAAAGTATCCCAAAGTTTTATCTCCAAATGAATAAAAAATATCGCAACATTTGGACCAAGTCTATATTATAGATTTCTGGCGTTAGATTTTACCAAGTACACATTTTGAAAAATAGCAAAATAAAAAAGAGTTTCAATAAAAATGTATTTTTTTCATTTGAAAAATATTTTTTACTATGATCTCATTTTATACTATTTAGATATAAACATAAAAGTAATAAATATTGAAATCATGTGAGATATTTGAAGATTCTATTTAACTTATCCTAAATAAATATTATGTAATGCAAAATTATAAATATGTTAAAAGCATATGAAAAAGTTTGTTTTTGCAAATAAAATTACTTACAACTTTATACTTTAAGTTAGGAAATGGTTATATTATCAGAAAAATTGAAAGATAGTGGTGTTTTTATTATTTATCATTATTCTTTAATTCTATTTATATTTCTATGCGTTCAAAATAAAATAAACGAGTTTATATGACTGTAATTTTTTGAAAGCTTAAAAATTATTTGTCATCTTCGGCGCAATATTTTTTCAAATTTTTATTCACTTGTTTATTTGAACGTTTTAAATAAACTAGACTTAATGAATATGACTGCCATTGATTTGGAACATAAATTTTACTCCTTATTTTACTCAATGTAATATTTAGTTTTAATTTATTCATTTATTTGCCTGTTTGAAATAAAATGAACTAAAATTAAATTAACATGACTGCAATTCATCAAAAATTTAAAAATTAATCGCCTTTTTTTACACACCTTTTCTAATTTTAATTTTTATTTATTAATTTATCATGTAATTTTTTTGCATGCTTAAAATGAAATAGATTTAAATTAACATAGCTGCAGTTTATCGAAGTCGTATCAATTAATTGTCATCTCTAACGCAACATTTTTTAACTTTATTTATTTATTTATTTTATACTGAAATAGACTGAATTTAAATCAGCATTACAGCATTTCATCAAAAATTTAAAAATTAATCGCTTTCTTTTGCACACATTATTTTTATTTTTATTTCTTATTTTACGTTTTTAATTTAATTCATTAATTTTTTTAATTATTTTTTTACCGTTTGGAAGAAAATAGATTTAAATTAATATGGCTGGAATTCACTGAAAGCGTAAAAAGTAGTCTCTAACGCAATATTTTTTAACATTATTCAATTATTTATATATTTATTTTAAACTAAAATAGACAGAATTTAAGTCAACTTATCATAAACAATGCAATATATAGAATATATTTAAACAACAATTCATCAAAAATTTTAAAATTAATCTCCTTTTTTTTTACACATCCTTTTTAACTTAACTCTTAGTTTATTAATTAATTACTTAATTTTTTTGCACGCTTAAAATAAAATAGACTTAAATTAACTTAGCTGCAGTTTATCGAAATCGTAAATATTAATTGCCGTCTGTAACTCTTATATTTTTAAAATATTTTTTAAATTTATTTAGTTACTCATTTATATATTTTGTACTAAAATAGACTGAATTTAAATCAACATGACTGCAAATCATCAAAAATTTAAACCTCTTTCCTTTAAGCACCAATTTTTTATTTTGCGTTTTTAATTTTATTTATTTTTTTTTTTCGTGAGTTTGAAATAAAATATACTTAAATCAACTTGACTGCTATTCTAAAACTTGCAATTAAATTGTCATCGCTTATTTAATATTTTGTGAAAAATTGGTGTTTTTTACACGCTATTTAAAATACATTTTAAACGCATAAAAGACTTATAAGCACGAAAATTTGTAATCATATTTAAATAAAAAATTAAGAATTATAATAATAAAAAAGTGTCTAATATTATTTATGAGCAACTTAGATTACTATTTACTAATTTTATTGATTTTTTTTAGTAAAATAAAATGGAGAAAAAATTGCGTTATTTGTCTGAAATTCCCCCAAATAAAATTGTAAATTAATCAACATGTTTTAGCCCAATCACTTACTTAGACAATTTCAAGGATAATTTGCTCCATAGCTTTTGCTTTAAAATTTACTTACATTTATTCAACACAATAAAAGCAATATGTACATCAATAAAAGCATTTACTTAAGACTTTTATTCAATCAATCATGATTTAAATAGTAAATAAATAATTATAAGATTAAATTTCAAAATTTTATGTTTCATTTTTTAGGGTTTGCAGATTTCAAAGTTTTCTTAAAAATTCTGATAATAAGATACAAATATCGAAAAGTTGAAGTGGTGATGGGTTTCCAAAGGTAAGTTTTTTTATTTGTTAAATTCGTTTCAAATTTTACATTATTTAAATACAATAAACTGAACATTTATTTTTTTGCCTTTTACAATCATATAAATATTCAACTTTCGCTACCGCTTGTATTTTGTATTCAAATAAATCTTTAATGTTTGTACCGTATTATATTTTTACGCATCAAAACAAATTCCAAAGGATAATTTATTCTTCTTATGATTTTTAATAGAGTTTTTTCGCACATTGTGTTGTTATTCTGTATTTTAAATATAAATAATATAATTTTTATGTAAATAATTAATATACATATGTAGTACTAATAAATAATATATTATAGTAAATTAATATTCATTTAGTAAAAGTAACAAGAAACTAAATATTTTAATATAAACTGCGTCTAATTCAACCTCCTAATAAAAATTGAAATATTCTAATTATTACAAGCTATATCAGCTATATAAGACTTATGGTTATACTTATATCAGTGAACTTTTAACATTTTTTAGAAAAACTTTCATGTTTTATTTTTAGCAATTTCATTAAGAAATGTTAAAATTACTTTTTTAATTTAGTACGTTGTAAGAAAAAAACTTACTTAATTTATTTTTAGTGGAAACATTGAGTTTAGTTAAAATATGCGAACTCACCAGTTAACTTTGATTTAAAAAAATTAGATTTGCCTTATGTTATGTTTCTTGTCAGTCATAACTGCAAATTTTACCAAAAGTAGAAACTTGAAATTATTTTTTCATATCTTTTATTACATATCAGTAAGATTTAACTAGAACAGTAAGATAACTTTTATATTTATGAATACGAATTACAGCTGTTTCATTAGAAAATATTAGAATTACTTTTGATTTCCTTTTGAAAAATTTGGAAAATTTACTTTAAACTTGTTTTAATAGCTACTCTAATTTTAGTTTAAACTAGGATATCCTAGTTAAAATTATTATACTTATGTCAGTAAGCTTAGATCAGTTAACCATGAAGTTTTTATCAGAAAAACCATATCTATGATTTATGATTTCTTTCAATCACAAATAAATATTTTACCAGAGGAAAAACTTTAATTTCAATTTTTTATTTATTTTATAACCGACCTAATCAGTAAGAATTATAGATATTTCATTACAAAATACTAGAATTACTCTTTATTTTAATGTGGAACGTTATCGAATAACTTACTTATAACTAGTTCTGGAGGCTACTCTGAGTTTAGTTATGACTAGAACATCCTAGTTAAAATTAATATTTACTACACATTTTAGTATTTAAAATTAGTTCCGATCTTGTACCTTTTAGTTTTCATTATTTTCGAATTTGTATGGTTGTATTTGTTAGTTAAGCTGAAGTCTTCAAACTTAGGAATTGTATTAGTTACGTATAGCTCTTAATTTTATGTAATAGAATAATTATATTTAGACAGAATTTGTTGCTTTAAAACTGTTTACAGTGATTAAATATATTTCGATGAATATATTATGTATAAGCATAAATGGGAATGTTACTTTTAAAAAGTAACTAGTAAAAGTACAAGTACGAAACAAAAAAGTAACATTTCGAGGAATTCAAAAATTCAAATTACCCTTAATTTTCATTATAAAATGCAAAATAAAGTATTTTATTTATATTTAAAATGCAGTAAATTTTAGTTTAAGTTTATAAAATTTTAAAATGCAGAAAAAGGTTACAAAATTCATTCAAATAATAAACATTGAAATTATCCAAAAACAGAACAAGAAATGAAAATTCAATGTTTGCATATAAAAAGAATTTTCAAATTATGTTAATTTAAAAACTACCAAATTATTGGAAATTTTCTTTTTTCTTTCGAATTTGTCGTGACTTTTGCAAAAATGTTATTTTTTCACTCTTCAAAAGAGCTGCCCTCTCCCTTTCGGGAAATTGCAATCCTTAAAAGTGTTTGGGAAAAAAAGTAAGCTAGAATATAAAATGCATTAAATTTATAAGTAAAAAAAAATAACGAAAAAAAAAATTTTTTTTTGAGGGAAATTTTTGAAACATTTCAGAAGAAAACAACGTTTTCGTTCGACATTTTCGTTACAAATACTTATATTCTTTTCCCAAAAAAGTAACGGAAAAACACATAAGAATATTACAATTAAAAATTAACAAAAGTAAAAGTATTGCCCTGTATGTTTATAAGATATTTTAATTATAATCAAATTCCCTATTAAATAATGTCTAATGTGTTATTTACACTGTAATTTTATTAGTTCCATTATTTATGTTTAACTTGTTGTGTAGTAGAGAATGTTTTTTAGCAAATTTTCGAGTGTCAGAAATTTGTATTTTCTTATTGAGATGAGTTTCTTTCTGAAAATTTAATTTAAAAATGAATTACACAGCTTAACAAATCTGTGTTTCTTTAAAGATTATAAAAAGTTTGCATCATTATTTTTGTTTCTAAGTAATGAATTAGTTTTAAAACATTTCAATTGTTTTTCCTAATTGATTCTAATTAAAATGAAAATTTAGTAAGTTTAATTTTCGTTATTCATTATCTACGAATAACACCAAATTCAGTATTGTTATTAGCCACTTTGCATTGCATTTTATATCTTTACACACATTGTACAATAATATATCAAAAATTAGATTAAAAAAATATTTTATTTCACCAAATTTCTCTTAAAATTTTTATTTATGTTATGCATTATAAATTCAAATTTTGTTATTTTTGTAATTGTGAAAGAATTCAAGCTATGGTAAAATAATAAATAATAGAAGAAACATTTTCTAAGTGATTACATCGTCTAAAAAAATATCATTTTAAACGTATATTCTCCAGAATATAATGTACCTAGTTTCTTGTTTACAGTAAAGAAAACTGCTCGTGGGAAAATATTTAAGCACAAAAAAAGTAAAACCAGCAACAAAATAGTATGAAAAAAAATGGAAAAAAAGACTTTCAATCTCAGGCACATCAAAGTTGGCTGTCTCGATTCCCTGGGTCGTTACAACTAACAAATTCGCCAACTCCCTATTTTTCTATGCCGCTTTTGAAGTCTGTCCCATTCACCTGTCCACAATCATCAAAAGTAAATGCCAAGTATGTCAAAAAAAAAAAAGTTTTTCTTGGCGAAGGTAACTCTCAAATTCGTCCTTCATCGCCAAAAGTAGCGTACTTAATTCCGATCGATAGCCAACAAAACGCATAGAAGCTCTGTCATATTCGATCAACATCTTCAAAATACAAGTAAATAAAAAGCTTGCTCCGGGGGTAGGGAATATTCGGAGGCAATAAAGAATTAAATAACAAAAATAAATTTTTTCTTCTTCAAGGGACAGACTGTCCGCCCATTTTTGCTGCGCACAATCGAATGTTTTGTGGGTTATCGTGAAATAGAATAGTGGTTCCACAAATGTATTTTTGAAGAATGTTTCACAAAAATAGTCTTTATTTTAGAATAATTAGCTCTTTATTAAATTTTCCAAGGACACCATTGTCCACTAGATTGACTTGAATATAATATTATTCTCTATTTTTTCGTACTGTTCTACGTATTTATTATAAATAATTTAGAGGGTATTTATTCTAAAGAGATATAGAAGTTATAATTGTCTTTTAGATAATACAGAGTTTGTATTACAAATTCAGGGTCAAAAATTAAAGCCGGAAACTACACCGCAAAAAATTCTGGATTAAGATTAAATTACGGTAAAAAGTACTGGCGCCCTTAGTACAGCATCAGTAAAAACCATTTTATTGTAAAATTTCATGCATTAATTTTTACAGTTATACTTCTTTAATTACAGTGACTAAATGATTTTACCATAAATATTACTGAAAAAATTACGGTATCAGATATTCAATTATTTTGATCAGAGATCGGTTTATTTTGATAATTTTGATACACTATAATACCTGCTATTGATACTATATTAATATTGTAATATCTAATATACCTGTGAAAATTACGGTATATCAGATATTTTGTTTTGAAATTTTTGCAGAGATGTTTATTTTTAATTACAGGGATTAAATGATTTTACCATAAATATTACTGTAATAATTACGGTATATCAGATATTTTGTTCCGTTCAACTTTATATTTTATTTTATAACCGTCGTTGAACAGCCGACCCAATTTCATGGGTTTACGNGCCAGCATTCTTAAGTACTGGCACCCAGAGTTCCTGTACTTTTTACCGTAATTTGATTCAAAATTTTTCACGTGCATAGACTCAAGTGTCTCAGAATCCTTACTTGAAATCTTATTATGTTTTATTCAGTTTGATATACTATCACTGAATAATATAATATGTACGAGAAAAACTGAATATATGACTGAATAATTGATGAATAACTGAAGACTAGAATAAAAATAAATTCGGCGTAATACTGTTCTGTATTCCTTTATCAGTTAGAAACAAATTCGACAGAAATATCTTCATATTTTGTAAGACAAGAAGAAATTGTCATAATATCCGGGATAGCCTGGTTGGTAGGGCACTGGGCCAATGTCCAAGAGTTCGTGGGTTCGATCCCCGTAGACTTCCCGTGTAATAAATGGTGACTAATGCATGTTAAATCTGTCGATTCGCAAAGTCCTCCATGCTCCCATAACAAATCTATACTTCTGGGCGTACTGATCCAGTAGTTCGCTTGTCTTCTGGATTGGCCTTGTAATTTTGAACTCGTCCCAGCAGGTAAGGGAACTACTAAATCAAGCACTGATACAAACTAGCCTTCGTGGAGGGCTTTTGAGGGAACTAACCAACGTTTGTGTTGCATGGAACAAAAAACCCCGAAAACCTCTATCACAGGTAGCTCGATGGCAAACGAATTCTAACCCATGCTCCGTCTACCATTGAGAATACTTTACGTCAGCACTGTGGTCGGTGCAAGCGTCAACCAACTTCTGCTGAGATTCGAACCTGCATGACCTCATTGGGGAGGTAAATGCTCTATCTCCTGAGCCACCACGGATGATTTAATAAAGTTTGACCTGAATATCTTTGTTATGAATATTTTTTTAAAAAAAGTGGAGGAAATGGAATTTTTAAGGGAATTAGAGAAGTTTACAAGGCCTGAAATAATGTAATATGCTTTAGATTTATGAGTAAGACAAAAAAATAAAGCTGAAAACTATAGGCTCCAATGTATTAAGATTTTTTAAAATTATTATTATTGGTTTTAACACCTACAACTAATAATACTAAAAATAAAGTTTTGTTCCTTTTCAATCATACAAAACGTGTAAAAAAGGTGCTAATTTTGTCAATTAAAAAAACATTTTTGGTGTTAAAATTTTCATTAAAACAATTAATTATAAAATGATATCAAAACTAAATGTTATCGTTACGGAAAGTCGCGATGTTGTACACATAATTTTAAATTTTTTAACTATTAACTTTCTTTTTTAGAATAATTCGTTTTTATCATTACTAAAGTTATTTGAAATAAAACAATTCAAAGCAACATTATATATTTTTTATATTTTCTTTATTTACTTTTAGTATACTTATTTCAATACCGCTTTATTTTTCTTCCTTTTGCTTTTATTTATTTTCTACTGCTTAGGTTTAATTTTAAGTATTTTCTCGTTGCATTTATTTTTGTTTTACTTTATTTCGTTGAATTTAGTTTTACTCATGGTGTCGTTGTTTTTTTAGTTAATAACTTTTGTTTTAATAAAAAATTATTTTGTTTCACTTTTTTCAATTCATTTATTCTTGTTACTATTATTATTTATTTTTATCCTGCTTTATTTGATTTTATTTATTTAAAAAAAATATCTTGAGCCATATGGGAAAATAATTACAGCTTTTTTATAAATAGTTATAGTTGTTAACAGATCTTTCATTATATTTTCAAGCATATTATCTAATTTTCTGTAATTTTATTTTATTTCATTCCTTTATTTATTTATTTTGCTTTAATTTTATCAGTTGTTTCTGATCCAATTTATATTTCTTTAATGCTTAAAGGAAGAATATAAGAAATAATAATTTATTTTTATTTATTAATTTTTCTCCTGTTTTATTTTATCTATTTAAAAAAAAACTATTTTGAGGTATTAGGGAAGATCATAAATAATTTTTATAAAGTGGAAGTGTTAACAGATCTTACAGAGCATGCTTAACAAAAATGACTTTACAATTTTTTTTAATTTCCCAAGAAAGTTTAATTAATTTTATCAGTTGTTTTTTCCCCAATTCGTTACTTTTCAAAACGAAAAACATAAACATCGAAAACTTTAAGCGCATGGCTTGTTTCATCGAAATTTTATTACAGTGTTATCTAAGAGAAAAGTAACAACTCAGTTATTTGCATGAATCACTATCCCAATGCATGAAATAATGATTCAAAAATATTTTTCTTTCCTGTACTTAGTTTAAAAAAATTGGAAAAAAAACTATAGAAAAAAGAAACAGCTTTTAATTAGGAAATAGTAATGACATGAAATAAAACAAAAATATTTTTCGTTAAACTGTTAAAATATTCCTTCTGAAATTGTGGTAAAATAACCGACAGTTGTCTGTCCCTCCATTAAACCATAAAGTTTATGGTTGGAATTGTTTGTTTACCTTTACGATTTTGAAACCGTTTACAACTGGAACGGTTAAAAAACCATGAATGCAAAACTATACGGTTTTGTAACCATTTACACCTAGCATCGTTTCTAAACCATAAAAATAAAACTTAAATGGACATTGGAGCTCTGCGGGTGCTGCGCCATTTATGAGTAAACGATATTTTCTTTTTCTAACAGTCTAGCTAGGGTCACCGATTAAAGCTTGCAGGACACTCTTCGTGTATTCAAGGGATATTAAGACACTTTGTGGTATAAACACTAGGATTCGAACCCCTGTTCAGTCTGTCAAAAGATTGATTGCTCTCTCAGCTACAGTATGTACCTAGCTGCACGCATCAAAATGGCTTCATAAGGTGTGTCTAGTTGGCCAGTTAGAATGCTGGTTAAGCCATATTAGGTAAAAACAATAAATAAACTTTTTTTCTCACGCTTAACACTTCGAATATCATTTTTTTATGGCTATTTGACTGTTTTGGTTGAATATTGTAAAATCAACAATTAAATAAATTGCTATATAACCATTTTTACCCAGAAATTTCTAACAGTTTTAGGAAATACAAACAACACATTTTGCTTTCAATAAGTTCATTCAACTCATATTAAAAATTAATAATAATAATATTGTATCATTTAGTCGTTTCAATACACTATCTAAAAAGGATATTACATAAACGACGCTATCATTTGTTTATAAAAGCATAATTATTTTTATTTCATACCATAAACGAGTTTTTCTTGGTCATATTTCTAATCATAAATTTTGATTTTAATAACGAAATAATAACATGAATTTAAATAAAATACTTTTTTTAGTTCTTAACTTCATAATTATTTTCTTAAAATGATATTATGTAAACTATATGATCATTCATTTATTAATACAAAACCATTTATATTTTTAAAAACAAATGAATTCTTCTTGAATCTTTTTCAGTTCATAAGTTTTTTCGTTAATAAAGAAGTAAAAATAATATGAATTTAAATTAAATTCTACGAATTTAAATTATATCCTACTTGTATCAAAATAAAACAAATTTTATTTTTTCGAAGTCCTGTGATTCCACTCTGTGAGGAAAATAAATACGATGATTGTTCAGTTGTTTATTAAGTTATTACTTTGTTACACTATTAAATTGATATAACATAAATTTTACGATCATTTATTTACTAATGCATAACCATTATAATTTATAACATACACGAATTTTCTTTGAGTATTATTTTTAGTTCGTGAGTTTTTCAATTAAAAAAGAAATATTAATAAAAAAATCTAAATTTAAGTTAAACTCTACTTGTATCAAAATAAAACAAGTTTTATTTTTTTCGAAGTCCTATAATTTTTTGTTTTGAATAAAAAAATACGATGATTACTTAGTTTGTTTTATTACTTTTTATTAAATTATTACTTTTTTACTTTATCTTAAATTGACATTACATAAACTTTACGATCATTTTTTTATTAATGCATAACCATTATAATTTAAATCATAAAAGAATTTTCTATGAGCATTATTTTTAGTTAGTATGACTTTTTCTGTCAAAAAATAAATATTAATAAAAAAATTTGAATTCAAGTTGAATCCTACTTGTATCAAAATAAAATGCCAGCATTCTTACGAAGTTCTTTGATTCCATGTTGTGAGGAAAATAAATACGATGATTGTTTAGTGACTTATTAAATTATTATTTTTTTACATTTTCTTGAACTGACATAAAATAAAGGATACAATCATTTATTTCTTAATGTACAAAAACCGGCTCTTTTATCTTCCATTGTTTTTAAATCATGTTTTTAATTACCTTAATTTTTAGTTAATTTACTTTTAACTGATCACAACCACTGTCATTTGGCAAAATTTTACTGTATTTTTTGTTTTTAGCTTAAATATTTAATGCAATAATTTAACTTTTAATCTCCGTATATTCCCCTAGGGTGGGTCGGGGTTTTACTTATGCAAACGATCTTAATGCACAACCATTTATATTTCATACCTAAAACATATTTTCCGTAAGTATAATTTTCAGTTTATGAGTTTTTTTAAATCGTAAAAGAAAAAAAAGTTTCATTACTTTAAATTGAAATCAAATAAAAATAAACAAACTTATTTTCAAGAAGTCCTTTCAATCCTTTATGTTAAAAAAATCAATAATTGTTCTGTTGTTTGTGGCATATTTATTTCCTTAAAATGATATTATATGAACAATATGATCTTTTAGTTATTAATGCATAACAATTTATATTTTATACCATAAATGACTTTTTCTTTTTTTTAGTTCATAAGTTTCTCATTTAATAAAATAACTAAAATAACATAATAATAGTTAATAATAATAAATATGAATTTAAATTAAATCCTACTTGTATCAATATAAAAAAAGCAAGTTTTCTCCCATAAGTCCTTTGACTCTATGTTACGAGGAAAATAAGTCAAATGATTGCTTAGTTGTTAATTAAATAATAACTTTCTATCAATACATATTTTTTTTAAATATCATTGCATAAATGTTACAATCATTTGTAATCATAATAAATGGTTATGCATTATCATATAATAATGTATACTATACTTTATGTATTATACATCGTTTAATAATAATGCATAATATATAAACTATAATATATATAATTTATATGTATGCAATATATATTACATAAAATATAATATACATAATATATATTTTACATATATTTTATATATATTATTTATAATTTGCATAATAATCGTATTTGCTCTGTGTTCACAAGTTTTTCTATTTAATAAAAAAATAATAGCACTAAAAATATAAAAGTAATTGAATTCATACTTCACATGGAATTAAAATACGTTTTATTTTCCTAAATCCCTTTTATATAATGCGTAATTAATGTTGAAAAAAATAAATTTAATAATTGTTCATTTTTGTATTAAATAATTCTTTTCTATTTGAGACATTAACTTAAAATAATATTTAATAAACGATACAATCACTTATGTATTATTACATAGTCATTATATATTAAATATTTCATTTGTATTTTTTACAATAAACGAATTTTTCTTGAGTATTTTTCTTTCATAAAAAATAAAAGTCAACATAAAATAAATTCGAAGAGACAGTATTTTTATTTCTTGACTTTCTACGTTTTCGATGAAAACCATATCGGTTAAGTGTTTGCTGCATTTTTACCTGATCTTCAAACGATCGAAGAATTTTTTTTTCCTTCTTATTTTTTTTTTTTCTTTGGCAACGACACAAGTAATCCCGAAGGAGATGTTTTGATTCGTTCGCCGCTGTATTCGTTCGAGTTATTTTTTTCATGAATTTATTCACGTGTGAATGAACATCATGTAAAAAAGAGATCATATTTCTTGTTGGATAAAATATTCAAATATAATGCAGATACGGACGCGCAGATGAATTCGATATTCCATGATAACATTTTCTTGATCGCGGAAAAAAAAATTTAAAAAAATAAGGGGAAAATTTACCATTTCTCTTCAGTTTCATTTTTTTTAACCACAATATTTATACCCGTTTTCGAAATGTAAGCAATTTTTTTTTCTTTGAAAAGTTGCTCTATTCAAAATGATTTGGTATTGAATGAAGTTTGAAATAAGTTGAAAAAGGAGTACAAAGCGTTTTTAACTTCTCATTGATAGAAACATGTTCTTCTATTTTCAACGGATTAGTATTATATTTTTCATGCTTTCATAGCTCTAGTTTTAAAAATTATTCTAAGCTAGTAAGGGGCACTAAGGTGCTCTTAAAAGTTTTTTATTGATATTTCACTGAAATCACCTACAAAATATATTGTTTTTATATTCCTGTCTCGAGAATAGTTTTATTGGTACAAACGTTTGGTATTCATATCTAAATAGATATAGTTACAGATGTTAGGTTTTCATATCTAAACAGATATTGTTACAAATGTTAGATATTCATGTCTAATCGTTATGGCACTGTCAGTTTTCCATTTTTACCATATGAATAAACTTAATGCTATTTGAAGTGATTATCAAGAATTAGGTTGGCGAAACTGTTATTTCTTATCAAGATGTCTTAAATATTCTATAAGTTAGGTTAGTAAGAAAGTTTCGTTTAATTGAAAACGTGGCCAAAGAAATGCACCAGAATATGTAAATTACGTTCATTGGATTGATGAGAAAGTTTCTTATTAAATTAAGAATGTGGACAATGAAATACACCAAAACATGTATATTACATTTAATAGGTTGACGAGAAAGTTTTTTTATTTGAAAATGTGTAAAAATAAATGCACCTGAACGTAAATTACGTTTACTAGATTGGTGATAAAGCTTTTTAAGAGAAAATGTAAAAAGAAATGCACCACAACATGTAAATTGTGTTTATTAGATTGGAGAGAAAGTTTCTTTTAATTGAAAATGAGGTCAAACGAAGTATACTAAAACATGTATATTACGTTTAGATTGGAGAGAAAAGTTTCGTTAATTAAAAATGTGTAACGAGAAATGCACCTAAGCGAATCTACATTAGCGAGAAAATGTTTTTAACTGAAAACGTGAAAAAGAAATGCACCAGAATATGTAAATTGCGTTTATTAGATTGGCGAGAAAGTTTCTTTCAATTAAAAACGTGACCAATGAAATACACCAAAACATGTAAATTACGTTTAATAGGTTGAAGAGAAAAATTCTTTTTATTGCAAATGTGTCAAAAGAAATGCCCCTAAACGTAATTAGATTGGTTAGAAAGTTTCTCTCAATTGAAAATGTGGGCAACGAAATTCACCAAAACATGTAAATTACGTTTAGGTTGGTTATAAAATGCTTTTTTAATTGAAAATTTATTTAAAGAAATTCAACTGAATGAAAATTACTCTTAGTAGATTGGAGAGAAAGTTTTTTTTTTTAAAAAATTGAAAATGAGAAAAAGAAATTCACCAGAACATATAAATTGCGATAACTAGATTGGCGAGAAAGCTTTTTTTAATTTAAAATGTGGCCTACGAAATTCTTTAGAACATGCAATTATGTTTATTAGATAGGCGAGAAAGTTTCTTTTATTTAAAATTTTGAACAAGAAATACACCTGACCATGTAAATTACGTTTATTATGTTTATGGCAAAAATATGTAGGGGAGAGAATGTACCACACCATCGAAAGAAAAAATTATATATTAAGTGTCCGAATACAAATTTTATTTGGCAATGCAATAATATACACAAAAAAAAATCATAATGAGTAATGATATTGCGACAGTTATTAATCATATTATAATAGAAGATTACGACTTGATAATATTACGGGTAATGATTCTGAGGATATTTGATATTACGAACTATTAAAAGTACAGCAAGAAAGATATTATAAGCTACTGGTGTTAATAGCAATGGTTTTGACGAGAATACGAACTCTTATGCTGTATTTCATATTACAAGCAAATATTGCGTTTTGTACCAACTGTATTAATTGTATTTTGTTCTGGAAATATGTATAAATTTTTTTTATTTATTTTTTGTTTTTTGATTCCTTTTAAAAGTTTATCAATAAATTTGATTAATTATCGCGCATCGATTGCTAATAAGTTTAAATATAGGTGTTTTTTTTTTACAACAGTCAATACGATGAATTTCAAATATGCTGATTTTTTTCTATAGTGATAATCTTTTTGTAATATAAAAATATTTCATAAGATATTTTTCCTCCTCAAATCACATGAAATGTGAATGATCAGAAACGATATTGTTTATTTATTTATTTTATGGCTCTTAATTATTTTTAGATTTACTACTATCATAGTGTATTGCAGATTTAGATTCAAATAAAAAGTAAAAGTTAAAAAATAATAATAATTATAATTTTTTTATTTGCCCAAACTAATTCCTAAACTTTTAAGATAATAAGCAGGTAATTAAGATAGTAAGCAGAAATTTAATTAGTTTCCCTCCAAAGGAAATAGTATCTTTGAACTATGTTAGTTATAAATCTTCTATGAATCGATATGGTTTCCAATTATAGTTTATTTCTCTCCAATAGTTAAAATTCTATAGATATGCCCTCTACCATCCGTTATGCTACAGCAATATTATTATAACTTGCTAGATTGTCTAAACCAGTACCTGGCAGTTTGACACCAGCTTCAAAGTGATTGGAGCCATACAGATCAATTTCTGCATTAGCGAATCAGGTATAGTCCAGAACTGTCCCTCGTACTCCGTAATATCGAAGAGTGTAGGAAAGGGGGGGGGGATCTAACTTAATGGTCTAGGTACAACAGGATATGGAAATTCAGGCTTTAATCTCTGCCCCCTTGCATCAATTCGAAATATCCCCCCTCTCGATTCCCTCCATCAGTTGCAGAAGTGCATTTGAGCCGGATTTATGCGATCAGCCCTACTCTCTCTAGTATGAATTGTCCGGCATAAATTATCCGGCAGCCGGTCCAGTTGCTTTAGTAATTCAGTATTTGGTGCGGGCTAACGCGTGGATCTATTGTGCTGTGGGGTTTCAGTTGAAACAAGGGAGATCTGTTGTCTTTTGGTCAATGATTCTTTGCCAGGCGATTGTGTTCTGTTTACTACACTGGCATTGCTGATGAGATCTGTTTGGCGCACAAGTTTACAATGTTCTCGAAAATAGAACGACACATAAGGTGGAATCGGATATAGAGGCACAGCAATTATGCTTTGTTAATAACCGATCTCTATTTCAGACCATAATTTAGCCATGGAATCTTTTGTCCTACACTCAACCCTCACTCGCTGTTTAAATATTCTTGCTAGCTATTCCGGTTAAAGTAAGAGGACAATATATTCCAATTTTACATTATACTAGTACATACTTATACAAATTTTAACATCACTTCTTTTGCAAGGGAAATTCCTAGCTGACGATGTAAATATGCCTACATTTTCAAAATAAAGCGCCCTCTTGTGGACACCTTCTACTTACTATAGGCCTGTAGGATCTTAGGAAAGCTCGGCATTCATTCTCAATTTGACCTTGATTTTGGGGTAAAATTACCTATTTAAAAAGTTAAATTAAGGACAACTTGGTAAAATACACATTGATTATTAACAAAAAATGTTATTTTTATTTGTAGAAATAATAATTATTTTCTATTAAAACACCATATCACCAAATTCAATTTTTGAGATATGCTAATACACTGAAGAGCCGAAGAAACTGGTATACCTGCCTAATATCGTGTAGGGTACCCGCGAGCACGCAGAAGTGCCGCAACACGACGTGGCATGGATTCGATCAATGTGCGAAGTAGTGTTGGAGATAATTGACACCATGAATCCTACAGGGCTGTCCATAAGTGGGAGTAAGAGGGGGCGGGAATATCTTCTGAACATCACGTTGCAAGGCATCCCAATTATATTCAATAATGTTCATGTCTGGGGATTTTGGTGGCCAGCGGCACTCTTCTGAATTTAGACACTTCCGCTGGCCACCAAAATCCCCAGACATGAACATTATTGAATATAATTGGGATGCCTTGCAACGTGATGTTCAGAAGATATTCCCGCCCCCTCTTACTCCCACTTATGGACAGCCCTGTAGGATTCATGGTGTCAATTATCTCCAACACTACTTCGCACATTGATCGAATCCATGCCACGTCGTGTTGCGGCACTTCTGCGTGCTCGCGGGTACCCTACACGATATTAGGCAGGTATACCAGTTTTTTTTTTGGCTCTTCAGTGTACATACTCTTGCAAATTTTAACATCACTTTTATCTTTTCATTATTCATCATTTGAAGATTCTTAACTAACGATGATAATTCGACTATATTTTTGAGATTTTTTTCCATTAGTGGATCAGTTTCGACTGATTATAAGTTTGCAAAGACCTTAGGATTGTTACGAGATAATTCTTCATACCTGGAACTTTAACCGTTATTCCAAGTAAATAAAATTTAAAAAAAAAAAAAACTGTTAGCCATGAATATAAACTTTATTTCAAAGTGAATAATTACAGCAGATTTTTAAAAGCAAGAGAATTCTGTGTCGACTCGACTTTAACAATATATGCTTACCGAGCCATGGTGGCACAGGGAATAGAGTGTTCGTCTTCCTATGAGGTGAACGGGTTCGTACCAGCTGGTAGATACGAATTCCGCTCCCGGCTGGCATTGACCGCAATGCTGGCTTAAAATATCCTCTGTGGTAGACGGAACCTGGGTTAGAATTTCCCTGCAGTCAGGCTAACCGTGGGAGCTCTTCCTCTCCTTGTAACGCAAATGTGAGTTAGTTCCATCGAAAAGTCCTCCGCGAAGGCAAATTTCTCCCAATACTTGATCCAGGAGTTCGCTTGTCTTCTAGATTGCATTCAAAATTACCAGGCTACAGAGTTGAACATTGGTAATCGCAAACCCAAAATTGGGTCGACTGTTCAACGAGGGTTATAAAATAAAATATATGCTTACCGATATGGATCATAGGGTAAAATTCCCTTGCCATCGGACGAACCATTGGAGTTTTTCTTGGTTTTCCTCTCCTTGTAATCGGGCTACCCGTGAATGGTTTTCATAATTTTCCTTTCCATGTAACGCAAATATGGGTTGGGTTAGTTCCATTAAAAAGTCCTCCAGTTTGCCTCAATGCTTGATCCAGGAGTTCCTTTGTCTTTTGGGTCGGGTTCAAAATTACAAGTCAACTGAGTTGAACAATGATGACCATAAACTCAGAATTGAGTCGGTTATTCGACTCCGGTAATAAAATAGAATATATGCTCATGTACTCATTAAATGAAAACATTGTCACCTTGAAATATCTTTTTACAAGGAAGCGACATTAAAATCATTTTTTTCGAATGAGATGGTTCAATATACGAACATTTCATAAGTTAGAGCCTTCTAGTGACAACTGGCTGATTTTTTATTTCTCCAGAGGTGTTAGTGATTTCGGAGACAAACTTTTACCATTTCGAACACTGATTTTAAGATGACGTCGAAATGATTAAACTATGGATTATGTCAAACGTTACCTTACGTCAGAACAATCTTATTAAAAAAAGAGAGAGAAAAGAAAAAGAGAGAAGAAAGAAAAAGAGAAAAAAAAAGTATTGAAAATATTATTAACTTGCAGTCTTAATACATAGCTTTTTATATATTTAGAGTTTATATAAAAGAATTTTTTTTCAAAGTAATCACTCTCTAGATCAGTGGTTCCCCAATTTTTTTAGCATAATAACCCTAAATGGTCAACTTCTTTTGACGAAATTTTGACTGTTAAAAAAAGAAGTTAATTAGCAGATGCAAATATTATAATAAAAAAAAATTAATTTTATTTAGAAACATTTAATGTGATGAATGATTTTTTCATTGTTTTATCAATAATGTTCCTAAAGTTAGGTTAGGTTAGGCATCATTAGTATAATTTGATTCACAACTTTTTTGTTATGAATACAATTACATTTTATTATTTTATTATATTACTGTCGTTTTCAGTCGACCCAATTTTGAGTTCACGACTACCAATGTTCGATTCCGTAGCCTTGTAATTTTGAACCCAATTCAGAAGACAAGATAACTCTTGGGTCAAGTATTGGGAGAAATTTGCCTTCGTGGATGACTTTTTGTGAAAACTGACCGACATATTTTACAACATTTTCCAAATTTTGTCACTTACTGAAAAATCAATATATTATTGTTATTCTTACCAAAATCATTTCCAAAGCACTACGGTAAAAATTATCCAGTTTTTTGGTTCTCCCATAGATAGAGATATTTTGAAATACCCCAATTATGGATACCTTATTTTTTCTCTAATCCCAATTCTCCGCCGAAACAAACTTCAAGTTTGGAACATTTAATTAGCATTATTGGTTCAGATAAATGGCAATATCACATATGATACATGAATAGACAATTGTATGGCATGCAATAAATGAATGGTCAATAATGGCATGCGATAGATAAATAAATAATAATGGCATGCGATTGATTGTCAATAATGACAAGTGATTCACAAGTAAACATTATCACGTGTTTAAATGACGAAGACGTTCATCAACAGCCTGTTGTGGACCACTGGAATCATGGAGGTTGAAGCTTTAATGAATAATCAGAGTTTAATTCTATATTTAAAAGACAATTTTGTTAAAAAGGAATTAAATTGCAACAATCTGTAAATTGAAAGTTACATTTGTTCATAAATAGAAAATATATCTAATTCCAGTTTTCGAACTGTATATTGAAATTGTAATCTTTGGATTTATGTCAAATTTTATTTTCGTGTTTTAAATCTAATGTTAGAAAAAAAGAAGAAAAGAAATTTAGTACTTGAAACTAACAAATAAATGAATTAAAATTTTTTTTATAATATTGGTTTTTTTTTAAAATAAATTTTTTGCTTACAAATAATGTTAAAAGTAACAGCAGAGCGCTCAACATTTTTAAAGTTAGTTTTAAAAGGACTGAATCAAAACTTGCAAATACCGAGAAATAAAACAATCAAGCACAACACACAAAAAAAAGAGAACATGCGTTGCTTCTTTCTTGCGATTGAGCAAAAAGCTGTTAAACACATATTTCAGTGAATTTATTATTTAAATAAGACGTTTTAACCAAGGCCTCCTTCCAAATATTTTGCACTTGACTTTACAAGGCTCATGTTTAAATCTATCTTGGCAGATTAATGGCATCTGACCCGCATGCCGTAGGAGTTCTCGCCATTGGACTTAAAAGCCTTTACGCGGATGTTTCAATGTGTACACATGCACATACACGCCGTTCTATATCCCCACCCTTTACCAATCCTTCCTAAATCTTCTCTTCCGCGCCAGCCATATTAGGAGAGAGCTAACGCTAGATATACCAAGTCAACTGAAGTCCATGAAAATGTTCTAAAGGGAGGAGCCATTAGTGCCTAGCAGACGACCTACACATCATCGGCAAGCCGAGGGGTGTACTGGTCCATGCATTAGCCTTAATTTCCTATCAGTGACGTATATATTCCTTTTCGAGAACACCGCCGAGTGCCATTTTCGGTCGAGGGTTCGTAAATTCGACTCTAAGGCAGCAATCGATAGATCACAAAGGAAATTTTAATAAGATAATTTCGGTAATATTCAGGGACATTGGGACCTCGGGGCACAGGTACCTCTCTCTCAGATAGCAGTTCACTTTGATGCAATCGATGTGATGGCGGAGAATCGGTACTAAACGCGAATTATTGTGCTTCTAATGAACTCCGTCGTCTCTAAAATGGTGATATATGACACTGAAGAGGAGATAAACTCGGCTTCTTCCTGTATCACCATTGGATAGACACAATCAGCTGACTTTTTAAGTAATATTTACGCATTATGTTTGTTTTAAAAATGGAGGGTGAAAAAAATTAAATTGGTGGGTGAAAAAAAAATTTTCCTCAAACTTAAATTTAAGAATGTAAACTAAAAAATACTGTTAACTTCAGTTGAGTAGAATTATTTGTACCTTGAAGTTCATAACCTGCTTGATTGCTGAAGGGAACTGACAAGAGGGGAAAGGCGATTGTTCGAAACATGGTGAAGTTGGTTTTTTTAAGCTATGTGGCTAAGGAAAATAAAAAAGTCATAGTTTAAGTGCCGTACACTTGAAGCAACGCGATGATTTTAAACTTTATGTATAATCTTGCCGCAAAAAATTATCCTTTACTTTAAAACTGAAAAATAACTTAAATATTTTAAAAGTTATTAGACTTTATGAAAAACCGCCAATTTGGCGACATTTCTCCACCTAGTTGAAAATTATCTAAATCACTGCCGTATTCTTAGTGTTTGCAAACTTTTATAAGCCCATGTAAGGCTGCATTGGAATAAGTTATTAAATATTAAAAAATTAGACCACAAATGCTTTTCATTTTCACGAAACTGTGGTTTTTTTCCATATTGTCGTTTTGCGCCATTTTCGAAATAAGAGTAGACAGCGCTGGCTTTAGACAGGCTAAGCTTGACCAAACAGTCATGAATAACAGTAGCAAACTCACAGAAGTTATAAAAATAGTGTATTATTAAAAAAAAAGCATCATTTATATATTACGACGGAGCCTTCGAAAAACAGCTTAAATGAAATAAATTAGTTACGTTGATTTCGATCACGCCTTTTTCAATAGTGATTCATCAGATTTTAATTTTTTTTCGCTTGCTGAAATATTTATTTATAACCCCTATTGTGCATTTTTTTTGCTTCATTTTTGACAACCATTTTAAAAAGTATATATTAGGTGAATACGAAACATTGAGCATACCTCAAATATAATTTTCAGGAAACATGCAATGTCTAAATTACTAAATAGTAATTTACAAGCTTTGATGTGTAATAACACGTTAAAGAAATAACATTATAACTAATAAAAAATATATCTAATATAAATTGTAATAACTGTAGCTCGCACTTGTTACTGCAAGACGAGACAAAAGCAATAGCGCAAGAAAAACAAAAAGAAACATGTAAAATAGGATAAATAATATAGAACATGGAATAATATACATAATGCATAAATATTCATAAAACATTAAGGGAAAATTAGGCAAAGCAACACATGAAAAAAACTTTGAATAAATTAAATTTCATGAGTTGCAGTTACTTTTTGCCAAATATTATTGTCTTTCGAAATCGGTCAGACAATATTAAATTACCTATTATTTTGTTGAGAATGTGAATTTGAAAGAGAAACATATACCCCTCAGATAATTTCTTGGTCACAAATAATTATTATCCCACATACGCAATCCATCAATGCGTGAAAAAATAAAAAACCCTTTAAAACAATAGGAAAATAATGAAATAAACATGCGAAAATGTATAAAGCTGCACATGGGAGAGATCCGTGACTTTATGCTGTTCCTTTGAGACGCATAACTAAGCTATTTTATTACATTAAAGTGCTACTGTGTATTAAAGTTGTACATATAAAATCAGTGAAATTAGTCTGTCTTTAACGTTATACAAGAAAAAAAAAACAAAAAAGAAAATTCGAAGTCAGAAGGCTTCTTTGCAAATGAAAATAAAAAAAAAATTCTCATGTTCGTCAGCATTAAGTACTAAGCAAAACTTTAAATTTAAACTAAAAAACTTGCTTAAAAGTTTCGACGTGAATTTTAAAAAAATCGTCACTTAAAAAAATCACTTAAAAAAATCGTCTGATTGATCAATCGAGATTTTTACACCAAGATCAAAATCATTGAAATCACAGAATAATTCGCTGTTTTTTTAATATTTTTATAAGTCCAAATAATGAGTGCATGAATTACTTTTAAATGTATTAAGAAATATTTTTTAGATCATTAAAGTTTTTGATTTTCATGAAATAAATTTGACTTTTCGCATTGATTTTTCGCGCCATTTTCATGATCAGCATAGAGGGCGCTGACTAAATATTGATAAAACTTAACCGAGTAATCATGAATAACAGTTACAAAGTAACAGTAATCAGAATTTGTTAAATGCCTTATTTTGTATGACGGTATTTGTATTAATAATAATAAACCGAAGGAAAAAATATATTTAATTATCACAGAAATACATACTTCTGGAAACAAAATACAAACCATTTCTTTTATCATTAAATTACCAACAACATTCGTCCTATTCTGAGAGGCTTACCTAAGTAAATTAGCAAGATTGTTTGTTCTATTTAATATCGAACTAAAATGATTTTATCTTAATAATTCGAATATCGTATTCATAATCGTTATTTTCCTATGGGATCGAGCAATCTGAAATATTAACTCTATTACACACACTCTAATATAGTAGTTAATTTATCGGTATTTTTACGTCGAATTATATCGAAATGGGAAAGATTTTCATTAAGATTTAAAGCATATCATCAAATGTAAACAACATTTCATGTTACGTCTTTAGTAAGAAAGCTTTTAAGTGGTTTTCTTAAAAAGAATGCAAATTAACGAGGAATAAAGTAAATACAATCCGATATCAGTGTTGCCATTCTGCCGAGCATTAAAAATCGGACTAAAATGGAACATGGAATTTGACAATAATCTCTCCGAGAAGAGAGAACGATGCCTCCTCCTACGGGAATTTCGTCATCCAGATCAGTCGGAATGTACGAAACATACTTTAATTTCGAGCTTTAGTCCTTCGCAATCAAGAAAATCAGAATAAATGTTTACCTTAGGCACAAATTCTGAGATTTGATTCACTAAAACGAATGCATAATTCGATGCGACAAATACAAGCCGAAATGAATTGTTATTTGTTCTGATTGGCGTGAAATTTAATCTCAGATAAAAGTTTCATTTTTTGAAAATTTTAATAATTGCATTCTTGCAAATAATTTAATTACATTTTAAGAATAGTTCTTTTTCTTGTTTAATCCATTTCGGCAAACGATTTTTCTTTGAATGTCATTACGTAGAGAAGTAATCTCATTTGAAAAAAAAAGCATCACAATTATTTAATTAATATAGACACATCATTTACAATTTAAATTGGTTTAGAATTAAGGCAAACTTAATTTGTGCATTTTGAAAAAGAAATTGATTACTTATCGAATCGAGGATGATTTAAAGTGTCTAGCATTAATAGAATTCATCAGTTAATTCTTAAATTAGTTTTTAAAAAATGGTGCATTGAAATTTTTGTGGATTCTAATAAAAACTATATAAAACTCATTTCTATTTTAACAGTTTGTTGAAATTTCCGTCTATAACTGCTGTTACTATAATGATGTCATTAAACTAAAAGAAAAAAACTAAACTCAGTGGCGCGGCAGCCCATAGAGGGCCAAGACTCTTCGGTAAATATTACATATCTTTTTGGTGTTCTTAAAAGAGCTAGATATACGGTAAATTTGACATATTTTGGTAGTTTTGATCGTACTTTTTTTCTTAGTGTGATCATTTGCACTTTAGAATCCTACTACTACCACTAAACTCAGTGGCGCGACAGCCCATAGAGGGCCAAGGCCTACTGTGCCCATCTCAGTTTTCTTGACCAAGGGCTCTGGGGTCCAGGAGCAGATGTTCCGGTTAGGTGGTCAGCCGAAAGCGGAACCCCCAGTGTTTAGTTCCCAAGTATGCTTGGTACTCATTTATCGAACCACTGAAGGGATGAAAGACTGAGTCAACCTTGCCCGGCCCGAGAATCGAACCCTGGACCTGTGGCACGGGAGTTACCACTCAGCCACCGGGCGTAAAATGATATAATGCAATCGAATTTAATTTTGAATTATGTGTTCGTGAGCCTCAAATTAAATTTATCCGCTCAATGGAACTTCTGTCTATGCCATGATATTGTTATAGCATAATAATGCTCATTATACCCCATTATATTATTAATCTGTTCTGTTTCATAACAATATTTATTTATAGCAAAATAATATTATTCCAATCAAATTTACTTTAACAATATGAATTTGTGAAATTTAATTTAAATTTAAATTAAGTTTAATAACCTATTGTAATCTTAGTTTATGTCCTAGTATTATTGCGTCATAGCATTTTCAAGCCTGTGCCATATTAATATAAACCATAATATTTATGGAATCATGCGAATCAGACAATATCACAATAATAATAGTCCAATTCATCCAATTTAGGAACATAAATTTGCGAATTTTAAAATTAAATTTTATAATCTTTTGCAATTTCTCTATTATTTTTTTTTAACTTATAAAATTATGAGAAAACAATTTTGTGAACAGTATTTTTCGAAAGGTAGTTTTGTATTATGCATCTGTCTGTTTTTCGATTCTTCATAAATCTTTGCTTAATTTACTTTAAAAAAATTTTTTGCATCCTCCAATCAGGTTTTTATGTGTTCAAACTATAATAAAATAGCGAGCTAAGACACTTCCTATTGATAATTTCTGGTACGCAGATTTTCTCCTCCAAATCTCCAGAAATAATGAAATACTTTTAAATATAGTCTTGCAAATAACAAAATTTTTATTTTGATATAACGCTACTTCGACTAACCACATTTTAATTATAATTCGAAATTATCTCATAATGCATTGTAATATTTTTAAATAAACCATACAATATTTAAAAAGCAAAGGAGCTTTTGCCAATGCAATTCATGTAAGGGAAGGATAATTACAATTCATCAGAGCAAAATATTCTGAACTACAATTCAAATTACATTTACTCGATTCATTAAATAAAATTGTTTGTTCAATTGTTCCAAATTAAGTTTAAAACAACGAATGACATTCAAATTAGGCTCCAAATCCTGATGTTTTGTTTGCTTGTAAACTTTTCACATATCTATCAATATTTTATCCGAATCAGATTTCAGTGAAAAGTGCTGTATTTGGTAAAATTTACTACGAATTCTCTTTTCAACTATCCCCCCCACCCCCATTAATTGGTGCCCCTCATCCACAGAACACATTCAGACATCAAACGACATCCAAGAGGGGTTGGGGAGGGACAGCCCTAGATGAGAGGGGGTCGCGCAATTAGTCGACAAACATCCAAAGTCCACCATTTCCCCAGCAACGTCCGGCTTGGCTCGATAACAGCAAAATCCGTCCTGGTGACTGAGAAGGGAGGTGGGTGGTGGTAGGGAGTCCAGGAGCTTGGACAATATCCATCTCCTCGGACCGGATTGTGTTTCCTAGATATTTCTCCCTCGATAAGAGAGACGACCGAAATGTCCGGGGGTCAGCCAGAGGATGTCAGGCGCCGAACCTTCATTAAGGCACGTTCGTTGCTAATTTGGACCTGATTGGGAGGTAGTCTGTCTTGTGGCGTGCGACGTATTAGAAAGGCTCTATCGCTTGGCTGACCCCCCCCCCCATCATTCCAGTCACTTATGTCCATCAACCCCTTTTAAACTTCAGAGACATACTTTTAGTAAGAATAAGGGAGCGTATTAGAATATTATCGATATCCATACAAAGACCATGTGATCATACTTATCTTTCAATTGGGAAAAAAACTTATCAATGAAAAGTTAAAAGACTAGTATGGAATAATGCTTCAAACCATACCGTTTCTTTATTCAACTACAGTAGAAGGGATAGTTCGAAAAAAAAAAAAAAACAATTATGAGAGCATTTAATTTTCCTATATGCGTACAAGAGAACTCCTAAGTTAAGTTTTTTAAGAGAAACATCCCTTTCTGAATGAGGTTCTATAAAATAAAATGAAATAAAATAGAAAAATTTTTAATGGGAAAAAGTAAAGGTTCTCTTCAGGACGCATTCCTTAACGATGGTATATGCAATATTTCAAAATAAAGAATAATCATCCTAATATAAAAATCACTCTTTATAATGCGCCTAAATTGCTAAAAAATTAAAATGCAATTGAAAATGAGTTTGAGATAGAAGAAAGTAGAAAACAAACTGACCGACTTGAAGTAAAATTAAAAATGCCTTAAAAATAGATATTCACTTATCTAACAGTTAACAAAAATTCGCTACACAAAATGGTGCTTATAGCTTAAATCATTTAAAATGTTTTTTAAATATATATATTAGATTTAGTTTTACTCGTTAAATAGTTATAAAAGACACTCAGTTATATGTGTTTATATAATGCATGCAATTAAAAATTATTATAAATAATTGTTATTAAAATACAATTATAACCTACTAGTTACATATATCACAACTAATAGTTGTAATTTTTGATAGTTATCGTTAACTGTCTTAATTATTGATATACTATAGGTGCTTTTTAATGTTTATTACGACTGTTTTATTATTTTTACTTAATGATAATTTTCGAGAAAGGCTATTAAAAATGAAATTTTGCCATTTTCGAATTTATTCGATTTGAGTATTTCATGTATTGTAACATCAGAATTATGGAGTCTGGATGGCATCTCAATATTTTCTGAGGAGAACATATCGAGATGTTCCATTGGAAAACATGGTGCACTATACTATTAGATTTTTGACCGAACGAATATTAAGAAAGGATTCCGGAAATAGCGGAAGACATGATTCCGTTATTGAGGAGGTCATTGGAACAGCAGATGGAAATTTCGAAGGATGTTCAGAATTTGAAGGGGTTAAGGAAGAAAAAAAGGGTTGAATGGCATTTCTTCCTGTATCCGGAAGTCAAAGGGTTATGCCCTATCTTTTCCATCATATGGTTGAATTTCGAATATGACTTGATCAAACCGTTATTTTATTCCTTATTGTCAGAACTAATATAAAATTATAATTATAATCAATACAAATCTATCGAAGTTGTAAGACAGATGGATAATTTTAAAAACCAATATATACATAACTATTAAATTTAATTCATTTTAGTTACTTATCAGAATTATTATAATATTAGAATTATTGTAATATCAGAATTATAATGAAATTATAACAATATTAATGACATAATTATTAATTAAGTTGTGATATAAATACAAACTTACAGGTTTAATAAAATAATAAATATATTATATTATAATAAAATCATAAAGGATTTGAAAATGAATAAAATCAAAAAATTTTATTGTTTTACATTTATAAAAAAAAAATACTATTGTACTCAAAAACGGAACGAACAAAAATAAATATTCTTAATCCAGTAGTAGATTCATTTTATTTTGATAAAATACAAGAAATCATATTAAAAATAATGATTATATTAAAAATAAAAAGTAATTAATGTGCTTAAAATAGAATAAACAAAAAGTAGATATTCTTACTCAAGTAATAAGGTTATTTCCTTTTTGTTTCTTACATTATAATTGATATAAAATAATAAACATATTAAAAATGGAAATAAAATTAAGAAACGTTAAAGTTGGTTTATTAATGTCATTAATAAAAATATAAATGATCATTTAGGTAGTTACTAATATAAGAATGCATTAAATATTGAGTTAAATTTATTATAATTAATTAAATTAATTATCAGAATTTAAGACTTTTATAAAGAATGTAATGCTGTAATCATTTAAATAATAAATTATTAATTGAATTTATTTTTCATTGCAATTTATAAAAATATAGAATTAATAATCTTTTTAGATTAATTTCATTTCAGTCCTTAACATCAAATTCATATTACAAATAAAGTTAATGAAATTTTAAAACACTTAAAAAAATCATTGATCAAATATATGTTGTTGTTTTTTATTTTTGTTTTTTCATTTTAGTCACATTTATTTTGAAATCAATATAAATTTATAATCATATTAAGAGATTATGTATTTGTTTCATCATTGTGCAAGTATAAATTATTAAAAATAATGCAATAAAAATTAGTTAAACAACACGATATACATTATTATAGTGTTGGACACATGATAATATTATCATAAAATTATAAATGAAAATCTGAAATTATTAATGAAGTAATAATTCATTTCATTTTCATCACTGATATCGAAATTAATATAAAATAGTATAAATAATAGTATAATAGTGTATTATATAATAGTTATGTTAATATCACTTATAATTGATAAATTCTTTTTATTTTATTATTCGTTTCTGATTCATAGAAAAACGTTATCATCAAAATTAAAATCATAAAATTCGACGACTATTAATAAAAAATTATTAATAAAATTACTTATTAACAATTTCATATTTGTATTATCAATAAATGTATTAATACAAAATTCTTCATTCGGTTTTAAATTATTTCTTGATAGCGTAATATCATTTATAAATTAAAACTTCCCTTTATTTAATTATTCGTCTTTGATTTATCCGAAAAAAAATATCATCAAAATTAAAATCATAAAATTCCACGACTTTTAAAAAGAAAAGAAAATTAATGATTGACAATTTTATATTTATATGTTCAAACAATTTTGATAACAAAATACCATTTATAAATAATAAATTTGTTTTATTTTATTATTCGTCTCTGATTTATAGAAAACATTTATCATCAAAATCAAAATTATAAAATTCTATGATTATCAATAAACATATGAAATAAATTATTAATTTTTTTATGTTTCTGTCAGCAATAAATGTATAAATTATAAGAATACATGAAAGAATAAAATTTATTACTAGATTATAAGTTAAAGACAATTAATAAGGCCGATAATTTTTTTCGATAAGTTGCAATCAATATTAATTCAATCTTTCTTTTCTGAGTTTAAAATTATAATCATATGAAATATAAATTTATTAATTAAATTCTAACTCAAATATAAAAACCATCAAACAATTCATTTAATCGTTTCCTTTTTGTTTTAATATCAAATTATTCATTATCTGTTAAATTATTGTCTAAGTTTTATAAGACTATTAATATGAATATGAAACTAACAAAACAAGCAAATATATAATTTAATTCTTGGTTTCAGTAAATGTTACAATAGAATTAATTTTTTTAAAGTTATTTCCTAGCACATTTATTTTTAAAAAAATGCTGTCAAACAGCAGCAAAAAACGCATAAAATATTTAAGTTAAATTTTAAATAAATCTTTCGGAAATATGACTTGAAATTCATAAAACTATAGAGCTTTTGTTCCATAGTTTGTATGCAGTTTCGAAATTTTTTTTAGGGGGGGGATATTATTATATCTTTATTAGCATGAATTTATTAACATAGCCCAACTTCTTATTTTTGACGTATTCAACGCTACAATTCTCTAGCTGTTAATACAAATGCTTTTTAAATATTTGTCTACATTCTCCAGCTTACACATCCAGCTTTATGTGCACTGCCTCCCTCTCTTTCTCTTTCCATCTGACTTTTGAAGTGTAATTCTTTTCATTGAGTTACCGATATATGTAGATTTAATTTAAATTTTGTAAAAAGTCAATTTAGTATAATTAAAAATTGGTTTGGTACAGTTATTACAAATGCTCCTTACATATTTTTCTACACTGCCTCCCTCTCTTTCTCTTTCCATCTGGTTTTCGAAGCGTTATTCCTTTCATTGAGTTACCGATGTATGAAGATTTAATTTAAATTTTATGAAAAGCGAAGATTTAATTTGAATTCTATAAAAAAAGTCACTTTAATATGTATAGAAATTAAATTATTTAATTTTTATAGCTTGGAGGTATTCTAAAAATCAACAAAATGGAATAAAATGAGAAGTAGAATCGGAAAAAAGCCGTGGATGATGCTTTTCATTTAAGGTAAGTTTATTTTAACTGCTAATTAGAATTAACCAGCAAAAAAATTTCATTATATCATTATTGTTTTTCCATCTCTGTCATTTATCATATTGATGAAAGTGCACTGAGAAAAAAAGTATGGTCATAGCTATTAGAATGTGATATGGCGGCTATATGGCTATACTATGGGAACACCAAAGAGCTCGGTAATTTTTATCGAAGTATGAAGCTGTTGTTTTCAGACAACTTAGTTTTTATCACAAAATATTATTCTCGTTATAGTTTTACCTGTTATTCTTGCCTTATATTTTAGTATTTTTTGCTATATTGATTTGCCTGCTCTCAACATGATAAAAAGTTTTAAAACATTTTCGTGCTATTTAAGAATATGGGGTATATTATTTAAAAATATGGAATTATTCATTTCCAAACTGTATTCAAAATAGTCCCCCTCTCTGACAGATTGACGGATTATATCCATTGTTATGACCCATACCCTACCTTTATAAATATTCGAGAAATGAGAGTGTTGATACCCCCTGTTACATTATTGTCGTTAATTTAAATTTTGTAAGTCTCTTCTTATTTTCTCAATTTTTTACCCCTGTTACCTATATTTTATTCATAAACGCAAACTCTTCACAGCTTGAAGGGAACCGAGCCCCACCAATAATTTTTTAAAGAGTATATTTTGTGTTTAACAATTCTTTTTGTGGCATGTAAAAAACAAAAAATACTGTGAATTACTTTGAAAACTGACTCAAATTTCAATGTCATGTTCTCATGATTTAAAGAAAAAAGCTTAAAAAATAATTATCAGCTAATTGTAAAAGTCAGCTGCTCAATTTGAAACTCAATGACATCCCAACGCATTTTCAAGTTAAAATTGATTAAAAATTATTATTTTTTATGTGTCCTTCAGCATTTCACGTAATTTCACATAATTTTTGAATGACTTTTTTTGCATAAAACTGCTTGACTTTTTTTTCAAAGGAAGTTGTAAGAATTCCAAATACCATTCTACAAAAAAAGTTTTTTTTAATTTTCTTCATTATTTAAATGTTTAGGTACTTATTTAATTTACATGGTTAATTTATTTGATTAATTTGCTTTATTAATTTGATTAATTACTTTACTTATTTAATTTTTCTATTTAATTCATTTATTTTGTCTTATTTATTTATATTCTTTAACTTACTTAATTTATTATACACTTACTTAAAACCAAGACTCCTCTATCTGTAAATTGACACCAGTCATTTCCATCTTTGTGAAATGTATGTTACTTTCTAAATGTTTTGTTTAACTCAAAATTTTAACTTTATTTTCAATAAGGGACTCAAATAAATTATTTTCATTTTAGTCGGTTGATCAGGTTCAAACACCAGCTGTAGCGTTTGCTGATCCGCACCCACAGTAACACACTAAATCTCTCAGGATCACACGCTACAATACAATTGCTATCAGGCTAACTATGGCAAGTTTTCGAAATTGACTACGTTTAACTTTCTCGAATATTAATTTTCCATAGAAAGTACTCCCTGTACAAAAATGAGTTAATTTTAATGCTTGACTCAAGAGTTCCTTTGTCTGAGTCTGTTACAAAATAAACAAAAATAATAGCTTAAACAACAGAGGTACCGACATATGTATCGGATAGTCATAGTATAAAATGATATACAATTTAAGAATTAAATTCATGATAAATTGCATATTATATTATATTATATTATATTATATTATATTATATTATATTATATTATATTTATTGGATGAACTCATATAAATTTTACACTATGAAACTAAAACCTATATTATAAATCTAGAGAAACAAAAAATGTCATTTTGAAATAACGTCCTCCCATTCTTTTTACTCTTCCGAACAATCCACAACATATTTCCTTTTTCTTTATTTTTTGCACAGAGCCCCACTACGACGATTTTCTTCACCAAACAAATGCATTGTCCTGGCGCAAAAAGATTGATTTGGCGCTACTCTTTGGCGATCGATAGCTGTTGTAATTCCGCAATTTCCTCTCGCCTCTCTTTTCAATTGAATAAATGCATCTCGAGCTTCCGAAGGGATAAAATCCCGTTGTTCTCCCGTTTCCTCACGGCCCCACCCCTGATCCAAGAAACGGGTCCTTGTGTGCAAAAGACTTTTATTAAATTCAGTTTTCGAAAAATTGATCGATATTTTACTGATTGACGCTTACTGATGAAAATTAAAGAACACTATCTTGGAGAAGCTTCCTTAAGACAAGGAAGAATTTATCAAAAGCTCCGGGTTTAAATCCTGACTTCGGCAAAATCCATTTAGCATTCTTTCGCCCGTCTCTTGACGCATTTATCAGTCTTTTGCATCCGTACTGATTAAAAGATTCGTAATGTCCATAGATTTTTAGATAAATCACGAAAGGGTTCGTGCCTCTACGTAGTCTCGTGATTGCTGTGTTGATAGTTTTGTTGAAAAGCTTAGATATTTCGTTGAAGTGTTTTGTTATTTTAATTACCGATTGTTCCGAACCGTTTGGAGATTGAATTATTTTGGAAAAAGAGAAATTGAGGTTGGCTAAAACTGCAAGGATTCGACGGATTCACACGGAATGGATTTGTTAACTATTCCAACGAAGAACAAAGAATCTCAACTTTCAACTAGAATTTAAAAGACCTTCTTTTCTTCAATTCAAAAGCTAAAATACGAATCTACTTAATCATTTTGAAAGAGTTATATTTTTTGGAAGGTTCAAATAATTTCACAACTATTAAAAATGTCCTCTAAACACTCGCGAAATTTTATTCATTTTTAACGAAACCATTACCAAGAAAATACTTCGAGCGAACATTTCGTCAAATTGAGGAAATTTCCTTTCCTTGTTTGGGGGTACGAATTTCGTTAAAAACATTATGTTAAATGCAACATATCGAATAACACGATTGGTTAAGGAATGCAACGTACAATAAAAATATTACGATTGATTTTTTTTTTAAATTTCTTATTTTTAATAACGGCTGGCACTGAACTTTCATTCTTAACTTTAGAAGATGCCGGAAGTGTTGCTCATTTATGGCTATCCAGTTGGTATCTGTGAACCAAAGTCACGGAGGCGAGCAACATACCCCACGCCACACTACTACAGATACCATCCACACATCAGAAGACAAGATACAGAGAGACAACCATGCCCTGAGCGGGATTCGATCCCGCAGTCAGACACGTTAACCACTCGGCCACCTGACAAGCGTAGAACAGAATGAGAGCTCAGTCATTGTCAGTAAGCGAACTCACGATACATACTTACCAAGTAATTGCTCTAAACCCTGAGCCACCCAGTCGTAAGATTAAAACGATTTAAAAATCAAGTTTAAAAAAATGTTGGAAAACCCTTAACATGCAACGATATTATTTAAAATGTCAACTTTCGTTAAAGCGTTTATATTAAATAAAGTTTTAATTTTTTCGTTTGAATTCTTACAACTATTTAGCCTGTATAATTTCGTACAAGATGCTTTTGTTGACAAGTTTAATATTATTTTCATGTTTAATTATTTGCTTTTGAAAAAATTTAAAAAACTGTTTTTTTATTTTTAATTTTAGTAGAACACGCTTTTTTGTAAATTGAATTTCATAAAAAGTTTCAATTGAATGTAATATTAACTTTCACTAATTTGGTTTAGGTAGGCCCCTATGCTACCCATTAGCCTCAGGCCACGTGATCAATCAAAGACTCCATAGTACCTCTGGATACAATGAATCTTTGATTGAATTTTTACAGAATTGTTGTTTTTCGTTGAATTCTTTTTTCCTATTGGAAAAAAAAAAGAAAAAAAAAAGGAGAAAAATAATGAAAATTAACCTTTTTCTTTTTTCCCTCTTTTTTCCATAGCAACAAACAGAAGAATTTCTTTTCTTTTTTTTTTGAAGTTGCATCTTTTCCTAAATCTAAGACAAATAACTTAAGAGAAGTATAGATGCTTTAAAATGTAGATTTTTTGACAGAATCGTTACTTTATGTAGAATATTTTCTGACATAGCTACTTACGTCTTCACACTGGGCTGTCATTGTTAAGAGCTGGGGTTCAATCCCCAGTGGCGGCTCAAAGCTCATCCAGCTTCAGATCGATGGGCACTAGCTTATCTGCGAAATAAATGCGGCGTGTGCGCAGTGCTGACCACATTGCCAGAATTGTGCCGTTGATCACGAAATTGTGGAGTATTGTATATATATAAATTTTTTACCCCTGTTACCTAT
>NC_092206.1:97580879-97592006 GCF_043381705.1 Parasteatoda tepidariorum
TATATATATATATGCATACAAAAAAAGAAATACTGAAAGAAGAAAAAAAAGAAAAGTACACTAAGCTTCAAATTTCCAAAAGTAGAGTTCTAAACTTAAAATAAATAAATAATTCATTAATAAATCAATTATAAATAAATAATAAATAAGTAATTCTGTAAAGTAATAAGTAAACTTAATAAATATTAAATAAATAAATGATGAATGAGTAAATCAATAATAGATAATAAATAAATAATAATAAGCGCGTATTAAAAATGCAAAAGGAATAAAATAGCGTAAAATATTGAAAATTTAGGGAAAGAATTGCGTTTAAAATATAGCGAAATAATCAGAAAGGGAAATTAAAATTACCGATCTCCTGACTAATCTATTGGGACCCTATTTTCTAAATTGCAGCCCTTTGTACCACCGAAATTGGAAATTATTATGTCATTATGACGGCCCCTATATTATGACGGCCTCCCTAACTTACGCTGAGGTGCAATGATCAACTGTAGTGGTTACAGCATGCTATTGCGAACCAGACGGCCCTTGGTTCGAATCCTGCAGACTAAACATTTCTCGCACACGTTTCTCCCTACCCGTATATTTTGCTCACATATGAGTACATGCTGCGTCAATTTTGAGTCTATAGGATCTTCAAATTTGACTATTATTTGAAGCTAATTAGCAACATTTTGGTTTAATTTCAAGAAACCCTTTTTTACAGTATACTAATGTAATTAAGAATTTTTATTTATTCAAGCAATCTTACTGAGAGAAAAATTGCCAAATTCAAACAGAATATCAAATTATTATTAGATTATCAAATGATAATTTTCATAAATGCTTTAAGAGAGTAGTTGAAATTTTAATGGTTAAAATTTTTTTAAATAAAAAACTGGAAAAGGGTTTTTTGTTTTCTAATTATTTATTTACTTATTAAAGTGAAGTGTACTAATTTAGGTTTTCTCTAAATAATGCTTCCACAATGTTTTATTTCTTGTTTTAATATTTGTCATAAATCATAATTACAATGAAGAATGTATGAACATAATGATCATAATTACAATCATAATTACAATGGTCATAATTACAATCTTAATTACAAATATCAAAATATTTTTTAATAAAATGGAATGCAGAGGAGAGAGAAAAAAAACAGATTTGATAATAAATTTAAGTAAACAAAACTGTACTTGGAAATTTTAAACTCACTAAGGATAAATGTTGTATTGCTTTTTTACATTAATCTAATAAATGAATAGCCTGGCTTTCAATTTTAATTGACAAATAACCTTAATAATTGAACCTTAAAATATTGAGTCAAGATTTTGTTTAAGAAAATTTCGCTCTTTTTATTCATTTCAGACAATTATAATGTAATAGTCTTAAATAAGTTTTTCTAAGATAAGCGGGGGGGAGGGGGAGTCCTAAAACTATAAATAAGGAAAAGTATTCACCAACAACAAGTAAATTAATTGCTAATATATATTAGTATAGCCTTTTACGTTTTTCAAAGTTAAAAAATCTTTTTTACCTTCAAAATTTAAATCAATAACCGTGGTAAAAAAAATTTAGTTTTAAATTTAATTTAGAAATATAAATTTAAAAATAATGTAATACAAAGACGAAAATCTATTATGCAGATATTAAGTTAATAATTTAAAAATTGTTTTGTTTTAGTTTAAACTTTCGAACTGCTCTTCAATTTTGTGTTCCATTTTCTTGCAGCTCCATTAATAATTCAGCAATTGATGCTTTTATTTAGAGAAATAATTCAATATTGCAATTTTTTCTTCTTTTTTTTAATTCGAACTTTCCAGTGAAAAAAAAGGAATTTATTTGTAGCATGTTTACAAACGTGTACATTTAAAATTTCTTTGTTTCTTTGTCGAAGAAATGTAAATAATTTTTGCTTTATAAAAACAAAATGCTCGAGTTAGGTTTTTCCGTACTATTTTAATGAAGCAATTTAATTAGTTCCAAAAATTTTCTTCAATCGAAGTTTTCTTTTTAGTAAATGTTAACATTTTGAATTAGAATACTAATTAATATTCAAGGCTTACCTTTGATCTTTTTTTTTTCTTTTTTTCTTAATGAACGGCTTTTTTCTTCTTTTTTTCACGTTAAAGTAAATAACAAATGCATTGTTACAATTTATTTCGTTCGATGAAGTAGAAACAAGTAAACAATTTTTTTACAACTTAAATTTAATTTATAAACTCTTACAAGCGAAATGAAACAAAAGTTATTGTTTTTTTGCTTTTTACGAATTTCATTATGCTTCGAAACGTTATAAATGTGCTTTAAAAATCAAATTAAGACCAATAATATTATTAAAATGCGTATCGTGAATAATAATAATTTCATTTTATGCGGGCTACGTTAAAATTAAGCTTTAATAGTATGAATCTTAAGGTTAGCTATCAACTAACAAATTTAAAAGAATAGAAATCAAAATAACAGCTATCCAAAGAATAACATGCAGTGGTCCAAGTTACAAAACCATGGTGTTGTACTTTTAAAAGAATAGAAGTCAAAATGAGTGTTATCCAAAGAATAACATGCAGTGGTCAAAGTTACAAAACCGTGGTGTTGTACTTTTAAAAGAATAGAAGTCAAAATGAGTGTTATCCAGAGAATAACATGCAGTGGTCAAAGTTACAAAGCCGTGGTGTTGTACTTTTAAAAGAATAGAAGTCAAAATGAGTGTTATCCAAAGAATAACATGCAGTGGTCCAAGTTACAAAACCGTGGTGTTGTACTTTTAAAAGAATAGAAGTCAAAATGAGTGTTATCCAAAGAATAACATGCAGTGGTCCAAGTTACAAAACCGTGGTGTTGTACTTTTAAAAGAATAGAAGTCAAAATAAGTGTTATCCAAAGAATAACATGCAGTGGTCCAAGTTACAAAACCGTGGTGCTGTACTTTTAAAAGAATAGAAGTCAAAATGAGTGCTATCCAAAGACTAACATGCAATAGCAATAACAATGTAATAGCCTTAAATAACTTTTTCCAACATAAGAGGGGGGAGGGGAAGTTCTAAAACTATCCCTTCACTTTGCATAGATTATGGTAATTTTACCAGAATTTTTTTTCTCCCTGTTGCAAGTATAGTGTTTTTCATTATTTTAAAATAGGGAAAAATCTTCTCACTAAGAAATAATATGATGAAATGAGTTAGTTTTCAAATACCGGGATATTTGGTCAAGAAATGGATGTAAAAGCTCATTAAAATCATTTTTTCTTTTCTGTTACTATTTATATATTTAACTTTGTAAATTTATTCTAATGACGAATATGCATATCCACGTTCTTTCACTATAATTAAATTTATCAGCAACAAAAATTTTGTGAAAAAGGAAAAAATGAAGGAAAAGCTTAAAATGGTTACAGGTTTATATCTTAGCTTGTCCCTTAAGTTTAACAAAATTTGTAAAACTGTCCACAAATTAAATTAATGATTATTTCAAAAATTGTATCATTATTTCAAACGAGGAAATATCAACAGATGAACCATTAAGAATCATTACATAATCATTAAATTGAAAATTCATCTTACATCCACAATTCACTACATGGAAATATAATTATTTTAATTTATATTCTGCCAAACATTTTATCAATTTTGTCGTAATTTAAATATTAAGTAACAGATTTGATTCTGCAAGTGTTTCAGATGGTATTTTTATGAATAAATAAATAATTAAGAAAGATAGTTTTGTTTTTATTTCATGTTTTTCAGCATGTTTCATTTTTGTTTAAATTAAAAAACATACTGTTAAATATTAATTTGATGAAAATTAAACTAATAATAATTTTAAATTATGCTGCAGTAGTTATTGATACGAGAATTAAAAGATTTGGAAGAATGAAAAATTACCGATATAGAATTAGCATACTTACAATAATTATTGGTACAAAAAAAATTGATACAGATTTAACAGATTCTGAAAAAAGAATTTAATACAGGAAACTTTATACAGATCGGGCAGAATTAGTTACAAAAAATAGTGATGCATCACTAATTTATTCAGTTAGAAGACTTATTGATATGAAAACCAATAAAGAATTAGCAAATTCATCAACGAGAAATATTGTTATGGTAAGTTTAATTCAGAAGTAACAGATTTAGTGAACAATTATTAACACAGAATTACAAATTCAGTAACAGCAATTTCTGAAACTGAACAGAAACTAATATTTTCTTTGTCAATGTTTGCTATAATAAGTATCATAAATAATTTATGACTGTTACAAGCAGTTTTTAAGATTTAAAATACTTTTCGTTTTAAAATATATATCTAAATATATGAATGTATACATATGCTATATAAATATAAATGTATATATAAGTTATAGAAATATGAATATATACATCAGTTATGTAAATATGAATGCATATACATGCTATCTAAATATAAAAGTATACAAATGTTATTTAAATATCAATGCATGCATATGTTATATAAATATGAATATATACATATGTTATATAAATATGAATGTATACATTATGTTATATAAATATGAATGTATACATATGTTATATAAATATGAATGTATACATATGTTATATAAATATGAATGTATTCAGAATGCATAGAATATATGTATAGGGTTAATAGTGACAAAGGAACTTTATTTTTGCATCATAATATGAGATTGCAATACTTTATGAATAAGTTTGAATTCGTGTCGGGGGCAGAACGATTAGATTGCCATTTGGGGGTAGGTCTAGGGTTCTAATCTCAATTGGGCACGAAGCCTTTCGGTTTGGTGGGTTCCAACTTTTCCCGATAAGTAAAAAAGGCCGGTGAACAATTCTGCCTTCGTAAACACCATCCTACCATTAGTAGTAAACCTGGAAACTTAACCTCTTTGACCCTCTTGGACAACAACTGGCAAGCATTTTTTATATTCGGTGCTCGATTTCATTGTTTCATTTTACGAGTACCCATTGTGGTAAAAAAAAAAAATTTTAAAAAAAATTAACATTAAATGTTTGGGAACTTTAACCCTAGTCTCAGAAAATATAAATTAGATAAATCAGAAAAAGAAAGAAAGAAAACGTGTAAATTAACTCGGACAATTTTTGTAATTTACCACTTCATTTACCTTAAACGCCATGTTTTGGGGGGAAATATACATGTGTGTTAAATATAAATAGGAAATATAAATACAATACCAATGAGTCGAATAAAATGAATCTCAAGTTACATTCCTTGAATAAAATGCAAATGTTGATATATATATTGCTTTTTACGAATTTCATTATGCTTCGAAACGNTCTATACATACACCGAAGAGCCATTACATTATGACCACCCTCCATCTATAACAATGGGCTCGCACAGGTTTTCATGGTTTCTCGCCCAGGAACAATATTCTCATGGGGCACATTAGGACCCATAATCCTCATAGAACAATCTCTGACGTCTGTAAGTTACTTGAACATAGTTGCAGACCAGGTACACCCATTCATGTAACAGTTTTTCCAACTGGGGATGGTCTTTACCAACAGGATAATGCACCATGTCATAAGGGTAGAATCGTCATGGATTGGTTCGAGGAACATCCCAGTGCGGTTGCTAGCAGGTTTGAGGACTAAAGGTGGTCCTACATGTTATTAGCAGGATAGTCATAATGCAATGACTCTTCGGTGTATATATATTCCGTTCCCGATTTGCACTGACCACAGTGTTATTGTAAAATATCCTCAATGGTAAGCGGATCACAGATTAGGATCCCCTTGCTTCCGGACTAACCGTGGGTGGTTTTAGTGGTCTTCTTCTCCGTGAAACGCAAATACGGGTTAATTTCATGAAGAAGTCCTCCACGAAGACTTCGACTAGTTTTTTTTCCAATGCTTGATCCAAGAGTTCCCTTGTCGTCTGGGTTGGATTCAAAATGACAAGACCACGTGGCTGGAAATTGATAGTCATAAACTCAGAATTGGTTCGAATGTTCAATGCCGGTTATAAAATAAAATTAAGCAGTAGTAAACATTTAAAACAACATATTTTTTCTTTGCTTATCTGACGAGTTATAAAATTATCAAAATAACATTTAATTTAAATGGAGCTATCGTTTTCTGTTACTATTTCCAGCAATTTTTGTGTTGCGGTTTTCTATGTGGTATTTCTACCCCCCTCCCCTCCAGTTACTGCTGCTTGTTTGTTCTGAAGCTACATTTGCTAAGATACTACAAATACCAGTACATCGTAAAAAAAAATTTTTATTAGACCATTTTTTAAATTATACTTCCAGTTATTAATAGACAGATAAAATAGTAAAACCTTTATTTATTTCATTCGTTGATTTATTTCTTTTATTCGCTTCATTTTTAATAATTCATTTTAATTTTACTACTATTATTATTTTACTTTATTATTGTTATTTTATTATTATTTTATTATTATTATTACTATTATTTTATTTATCTTTGTTCAGTAAATTCAGAATTCTAAGCATATATTCCGCATTTTATTCCCCATGAGATGCAGTGTAACAGGCTATTGAAACTTCTTTTTTCACTGAATGCATTACCTGAATTTTACTTCATTCGTGTTAAATCCCGCATAGAAAGATAAACACGAAATATTCTCCGAAAATCCTTTCACTTCAAATTCACCATACATTTTTTTTCATCCCCTCCCACGGGAGATGTGAAGCCATATATTTTTAGAAAAAGAATGCTGAAACATTCTATAGTAGGAAGCCAACTCTAACAAGCCACCATGCACTAATGCCAACAACCCTAAGAAAATATTGAATCCCCAAAAATCTGGTACCAATTCCCAATTCTATGGGAATATTTCCTATAGGACTTCCTGCAGTGGTATGGGGAACATACATTTGGAAGTGAATAGCGGGAGACCCTATCCTTACAAGATGAGGCCAACAACATGCAGTGCTCAAAGAGTAAAAGGGGGGAGAGAGAAACACCCCCACGTCAATCCCTGGCTCCCCGCACATCAATCATATCACGCACGAGTTGTTATTAATAGCGTCCATAATTGACGGCCCTTTTACCCCCTCCCTTGTCCAGTCCCGCTATAGTGCTGCCATGCAGGGCTTAATTATAATGCAGAAAGGGGCGCAGTCCAGGTGGACTGGGAGTGGCTGGGGGTGGTAGGTGGGGTTTGTGGCGCCCCTTGAAATGCCCATTGCATTCCTTTCATCCCCCTTCATTCCCCTCTTTCGCTTGGACCTGTATATGTGGCCAGTCCAGTCTTTGTAATTTAACCTTATGTTTACAGAAATGTAAACTTCGCCATACGTGCCTCCCCTCCCCCCTTTTGGACCAAAACCGAATATGAGTAAATTATGGGACTTGATTATGAAATCAGTGTGATGGATAATTTCCGCATTTTAGGCCATTTTGGTTTGAGTGTGAAAGTAATAAAGTTTGAGGGTTGCAATCTTGAAGAGCTATTAATTTTCTGGGCAAAAATAACAATCGAAATACTCAAATTATTTGGCTATGAATCGCTATCTAGATTTGCAAGGCTTTGCAATGGATGAACAAGGGAAGGGTCATAAGTGGCATTTTAAGGAAAAAAACTCGATTTTTCTTTTTCCTTTTTCCTTCAGGGAAAAATTTTATCTTAGTTTTATTTAACTATAAAACATTGATTGCTTTTGCTTAGTCATTCACCAAGTTACAATACAAACTTGGAGAGGAGGTAGGATTTAGAAATGCATTGCAACTCAAGTCTGAAAATGTCATCAAACTCCGCAAGGGGCGTCTTTCAAATATGAACTTGTTGTTTGTGTGCTTTGAAACGGTACTTTTTTCATATAAATTATCTTAATTTTTAATTAATTTTACGTATTCTTATAATGAAAAACTTGTCAAATCTTCATTTTGTGATGTAGCTAAATTAACTGTTGACCGGGCTTAAAACCAAAACAAAAATATTTTCCTCATAAAGGCTCCATCTTTGTCCTGAATATAAACAAAAGGTTTTCCCTTTCTCAAATACACGCAAAGCAGAGCTTGTTGCGTAATGGAACCGGTTAAACCTTTTTACTTGCCTCGGTGATCACCTTACTTATGAGACAAACATAAACATTCAAACCGAAACAATTAAAAAGTTCCGTCCATGGTAAAAATTGCTTTCAAATAACTCAGAAATAGTTATTTCACGTAAATCAATGAATAGGCGTGTAATTTAATGAACTTGTCAAGCTGGTAATGTGGTCACTAGTTATTTCAAATAAGGAAAAGCTGTTATATCTAGGCCTATCTAAGAACATTTTTTTTATATAACTGCCGTTGAGCAGCCGATCCAATTTTGAGTTTACGACTGCCAATGTTGCACTCCGTAGCCTTGTAATTTTGAACCCAATCAAGAAGACAAAGGAACTCCTGGATCAAGTATTGGGAAAATTTTCCTTTCATGCAAGACTTTTTGGTGGAACTAACCCGCATTTGCGATACATGGAGAGGAAAACCACTCATGGTTTGCCCGATGGCAAGAGGACTCTAACCTATGATCCATCTACCTTTGAGGATATTTTACGTCAGCACTGTGGTCGTTGAGTCGGGTGAGGGACTCGTTTCGACCAGCCATCGCGGGCGATCGAACCCGGATCATCTCATTGGGAGGCGAGTACTCTATCCACCATGCCGGGATTGCAATTTTTGACAATAATATTAGAAAAGTGAAAGTAACATAAAATTAAAATAATTTAGATAAATTAAATCACCGTTTCTAATGTGCACGAGCAGCCAATTGTAAACCTGGAATCACCCCAACTGCGTACGATGACATTTTAATGCAATTTCCTTATGATGTGCATTACCTCCCTCCCTTCAAGTTTGTGTCTGCTGTGGAATCACTCTGAATATTAAGCTTCTAAAAACAATTTCAAATTACACATCAGTTAAAAAACTTATAATATAAAGGAAATAGAAAATTTACAAAAATTTAAAAAATTCAGAATTTAAATGGAACCGATCAAAGAATTCTAGATAAATGGAACTTTAAAACTGAAACATTTCAGAAATTTAATTGCCCTGAAACTACTGGAATGATTTTTCTCAAATTTGTATCTTTATATTTAAAAGTACTACCTAATTTAGCATGTGGTATATTTTACATTTCAAAAGTTTTGCCACTATTTCCAAGAATCAAACAATAAAAAATAAAAATAATAACACAGGGGAAGTAATTTGTTATTGCATTTGTATAAATACTTGATCTCGCCTAATTCGGGAGTGGGGATTTCAAATATGAAATTAATTTTTCTACCGAAGCAACATATTTTCTTTTATTTTCAAAAATGAAATTTTCATTCTACTTCTTATCGAAATGTACAGAGTGCAAAATAAAAGATGAATCACCCTGAATAGCTCTTGATTTAATGATCCAATCTTCACGATATAGTACCCAATCTTAATGGTTCGAATTGTGACCTCAAATATGCTAATTAATTAGTGTTGACGATATTTTAAGTCACGAAATCAGACACAAAAACACACTTTCTCTGAATAAACATATATCTTTTTCTTTCAACGAATTTGTATTTCTAACCCACAAAATATAGGGGGGTAGCCACAATCAGGGAAATAGAGCTGATTTGCTCAGATTTTGTATTTTGCCACGTTAAATGACATTTTTAAAATGATAGAAAAAATTATATGCCAAACAGTGAATTGTTTGGCAATGTTTTTGATTATTATTAAATGAAGTAATAAAAAAATATGAAATCTTTACTAAAACTTATTTTTTGCTTGGAATTTTCTTTTGGAGAAATAAGTTTTATAACTGTGTGCAAACATTTTTCATATCGCATAAAAAGTTCTTGAGATCTGGCGAAATACGCAAGAAGTAAAATTAACTGCTCTTCTGACCAAACTATAGTCTGTCTAAGCTAAGAACTCCTCCCTCCACAAAGTCTGAGGCTGTCTGGTGCTATGGAAACAAGAATGGCGCATTTTAGGGAGGGTAGCCTCACTCTAGCACTAACACAATAGAATGGAAAGAAGAGATTCCCTTTCTCCTGCCGACCCGAGCTGAAACCACTCCAAAGCAGTGACCCCGCACCCCTACTTAAAATAGTCATACCTCGTTACCATGGTCACCGCCACAGGTTCAGACTAGTGTCTGGAGGAGTTCTTACTTCAGACAAACTATATATATCGGCTGCCTATTTTATTTTGGACCATATATCAGCTACGAACCGATATGTTTTTTCAACGAACTTACATTTTTGTGTCTGATTTCGAAATTTCGTCTTCATTAATTTGTATAATTGAGGTTACCCCCCCCCCCTTAACCATTTAGATTGAGTCCTGGAGCGTGAAATCATTAGATCAAAAGTTATTTAGGGTGGTCCGTTATTTATATATATATATATATATATATATATATTTATAATTGAAATATTTTTAATTTCAAATGTGATACAAAAATTCATATTAATCTACATATATTAATAAAAATTTAAAGTATTTTAAATTTACATTAACAAATTATTAAAAATAATTTTAAATTCTGTCATAAAGGCATTACGTCTTTATAACGTGTTGATTTTTTAAAAAAAGGTACTCAATAATTTATACAAAAGTTTTTAATAACCAAGAAGCATAATTTAAAATTTAATTATTTTTAAATTATAATAACTAACGAACACATTACAAAGTCTTTATCTAGTGAAAATATACTCTAATTATTGAAAAAAATCATCAATATTTTGTTAATTTATAAATGTTCCATTGTTGTTTTTTTTAATGTTTTATTCTTCAATAAAAAAACCTCTATATTTTTGACTTCACCATACATTTAAAAGTAGGAATATCGAACAATCCGGAATTTAACGCATATTTTTGAACATTTTTGTTGAAGGCAACGATGTATGAACGCTTTGAAATTGCATACTATTTTTGGTTAAAATATTCCCTAATTAACAATTTTTTTCTTAATTATTTAATCTCGTGCGAAACTTTTTAACAATTATTTTTAGTTATTGAGGGTCTTCCTTCACCTCTTCTAACTATTTAATACTACTGTCTTACCTATATTCACTGTCTTTGCCTCGATCTTTTAAGATCTTTGTTGAGCATCGCTAGCAATTCATTTTCTCCATATGAATCCACCACTCCATTACTTCTGATATTAAATATCTTATTA